>NC_090751.1:19218115-19239242 GCF_036898095.1 Palaemon carinicauda | reverse complement strand
TAACCATCAGCAAATATTGATTTAGGTGTTTTTATTCAGAAAATGATGGCGCTTATTTTTTATGGCTCGCAGGTTTGTCGCAAAGTGACGTGTGATGATGACTGAGTAAGTAACATTATAAATGATAAATTGGGTTGTTTTGATGTATATGTATTTCTTTATATTTATTGGTTATACATATTCTAACATCTTAATCCAACAAGTGTGTATGGAGCATCCCACGTCCCGACAATCAAGTTCCTAATGCATTTTCTTATAAGTATTTCAGCTATTCCATCAAGGCAGCAATAAGATTTCTTCTAACAATTACTCTTCTTAAAAGCTACTCTTGTTCCCACATACTAAGGAAAGCTACATTTAAATATTTAGAAATTTCAATCAATCTCTAATATCCAGGTTACCGTATGCATAAATATTTAACACAGAAACCATCGTACCATATTGACTGTTGCAATTCTTTCCAAAGTCTTAAGTAACCCACACAATTCTTTCTAAAGCCTTATGAGTCTTATGCAAACCTCAAGTTTCAAAATGAATATTAGATTCACACAGTCCGAAAATAACGTTTTAAAAGCGAAGGGGTTTATATTACATATGATAAAGATAAAATATCGACTCTACAAATCTTATTACTTTAGTTAACAATATGCCGTGTGGTCCTTGAGGGCTGCCTAACGAATCATGTCTATATTATTCTAGTTTTCATTCTTTAAGAGCTATAGATTTCCCCAGCTAAAAACTCCCTTTTGTGTATATTGACTATTAAGTTGAACCTTTAATAAAATAAATCTATTCTATACGAAATAAACTATTCAAGAGCTTCTTTCCTCACTGTAACTTCAACATTTATCTTATTATTTATTGTGTACTGATGTTATAATCCATGGTAGTTAAAAAATCAGATAAAATATTCTAACGTTCTTATAAAACTCGTACATATATTTCAATGGTCTCTATATGCATAATGTTTTGTATCACCGAAAATGACTGTACTGAACAAACACTAGGACTCTCCAAATTGAATCATGAGATTTTATGTGATATCTCTCTCTCTCTCTCTCTCTCTCTCTCTCTCTCTCTCTCTCTCTCTCTCCTATAATCAAACATATCAAGCTAGCAATAAAGTCATCAAATATTTGTCTTGCTCATCCAAGAAGCCTGAATCAGAAGCAACAGTTAATATCAAATGCTTCACTCCCTATAACCCAGCATTCAACACTGATTTGCAGTTCTTCCAAATCAGAGATCAGCCGATCTATCATTCTATTCACCAAAGAAGAAACACAAACATTAAATCATCCTCAAATCACGCCCTGCTTGATCTGGGAAGAACGAGGCAATCGTAAAAGTCAGCAGTAATCGGCCGGAGATAATAAAAGGTGACGAGAAATAAGAGGACGAAAGATAAAGAAAGAAGAAGAAGCTGAGAGACCTTTAAAAGCAGCTGATGTGTTTACATATGCCAGGTCGAGTGAGTCGTAAACCTCCCACCACCACCACCAGAGGGCCGGGTCTCGCGCTTGCCATAAGCCTTCCAATGGTACTATAACCTCTTCATAAAACTGTCATCATTCTATCAACGGCCTGTCATCAACGCCCATTTAATGATCATCAAAGGGGGAAGGGGGTGATAGCGAAGCGGTGTTAGAACAAAAAAAGCGGGAAAAGATAAAAAAACAAGGGAAATTATATCAAGACACACGGGACATTAGTGACCGTATATAAAGTTGATGTAGCATCTCTTAAGTCATTTATATTGGCACTTATTACGATGAAGAAACATAGACTATATACTGTGATGGTATGCATGGATGTGAAGTAGTAATAATTCACGAGAAAATCAACATTAACGACAAGGGCGAAAGGGTTCATAATGGCGGCCGAAGAAACAGTTAAGTTATGGTCGTGTTTTCGGTTCCAGATAGTAACGCTTTGATGAGTCACCAAAAAGGGAGCAATATTAAATATATCCATATATACAAAATGAAAATGTAATATATATATATATATATATATATATATATATATATATATATATATATATATATATATATATATATATATATTTATGTATGTGTGTACAAAACCACACTCTATTTATATTTTTCATTTACTAGCGATGACATCAGGCGAGTTGAAGCTTTCAGTTGTCAACCAGCCTTTTCTTAACCAGCTGACCTGATACAATTCAAATTTAAGTATATCGGCTGAGTTTAAAGCAAATATGCGTATTCTCGATTAAGATTTACAAATTCTAAAAAGATAAGAACTCAGAGAGAGAGAGAGAGAGAGAGAGAGAGAGAGAGAGAGAGAGAGAGAGAGAGAGAGAAATTATCCCATGTGCCGCAGATTAAATATTTAACTCAAGCCTTTCATTATACGACATGAGGCTAATATCAACCACTGCGACACCGAGATATCAGGAGGTCTAGCTGTGTTACCTGTAATTTTTCGTGGTAAAATGTTTCGTGTCGCACTCGTATAAGCTATAATCCTACCTTTGGTGGACATACACGGGAGTAGGGGACTTGGTAGAGAGAAGAGGGGTCCTCCATACCCCCCCCCCCCACCCCGTCCCCCCTTTGACCAGACAGAGGAAATAATGGGCATAAAGGTATTGTTTATAATCTGACCAAGAACGCAGCTATGGAACGTCAATAAAATGACAGAGTTTATTTTGTGTTTAACTGTTGATTCCACTCATAGGAATTTTATATAAAGGTTGAATTTAAATTCGTACTAGTCAAATGCAACTCTAAATACGGTCCACTAGTGGGTGGAGGTATGTACGCTTGGGTGTGTGTGTGTATATGATTCTATATTTAGGAAAACTATCATAAAATTTGGATTCTTTTTTAGGCAAGTTGATATGCGTTTACCATTATAGGTTTGCTCTATTTTCAGGATTGTTTTGCTTCTCTGATTTACATCATAAGTTCATAACATTCAAATGAAACTTTATATTCAATTACTTTGTGTATTCTGATATTTGTGGACAGTGTACGTTTGTAATTTTGTATACACAAATATCCATATATTTACAAGCGTTATCTTCTTTGTTTTGTTTGTCCATAGAATATAACAGATTGTATGTTCCATTTCTTTAGAAAAAAAGTATCTAAAGTTACCCTTCTTCCTTTCTCATAAATATATTTGTTGATTACTTAATACACCACTTCATGAATCTAATTCGTTTTGATGCTATTCCTTAGTTTAACAAGTTCATCAAATCGCACATCTGACAGTCCGCCGTATGAAATCTATTTTATTGATATATCAGTTATTCGAAGGGAATGTTAACGATTTGAAAGCTTTCTGACTGATTTGAGTCTTAATGTTTGCTAAGTATCGGTATGGAATGTGAGCGCATCGATTTACAGTATACACAGGCGCATTTGCTTAGCGCACTTCATAATACATTACGTGTGTGTACACACAAAAGAGGAGTAAATGGAAACTGTTTGTGCAGGTCATACACAAGAGTAAGGAAGTCGAGAGGGTAAATATATATAATGAATAGTAAAAGATTGGGATACTTAAAGAAGACTGAAGAAGCAGGAGCAGTAAATCAAGACGTGAAGACATGGGGTACTTAAAAGAGGAAGTTATGTATTGCATAAAAAAAAAGAAAAAAAAAATAAATAAATAAAAAGAAAGAAAGAAAGAAAGAAAGAAAGAAGGAAGGAAGGAAGGAAGGAATGGTTCTGTTCCATTTCTATCCTTTGCTGCGCTTCATTTTCTAATTCTTTGTTCTCCTATCACTTGGGTTGACATCTGGGTCTACTCTATTTTAATATGTCAAAGCATGGAAATGTTTCTAAAATGATAGGAACAATTAACAAAGGAAGATAAAAAAAAAAAAAAAACGAGAATTAGACGATAGGTATGTGTCTATACAAAAGATTTTTTGAACTTATATATGAAAAAAAAAAATCAACAAACAATGTTAACATATTCGTGAGTGCAAGGCCTCGGCAGATCCAAATACAGGAAGTACAGAATTGAACAATATAATAAGTTAAAAAAAAAGAAGAATGTATTGAAGAATGTCTAAAATAACAGTAATTAAATAAGAGAGGGGAGGAAAACCGATTTAAGAAGAAAAGGAACTATGAGAATGAGGTATTAATATGTGCTTAAGATTCAACGTATAATTTACCTCGAAATTTGTAACACAATGTAAAAATATACAGAAACACAATTCATACATGAAAACATTATACTATATATATATATATATATATATATATATATATATATAATATATATATATATATATATATGCACATGGACATATATACATACATGCTAATGGACATATACACATACATGCCCATGGACATATATACATACACACACATACGCATATATATACATATATATATATATATATATATATATATATATATATATATATATATATATATATATATATGTATATACATATATATATATATATATATATATATATATATATATATATATTATATATATATATATATATATATGTATATACATATATATATATATAAACATACATACATACATACATACGAATGTATGGATTTGTGTATTTCATAACCTACCTCATTTCACTTTAAAAGAACGGTATTTTGACAAAACTAAACAGAATATCTAAAGCTAAGAATGGTCTCCTTCAAAAGTACCATTTAATCACAAAGAATCAGCGCTTGTCTTTCTTGTCTCAAGTGATGTGAATTACTCACAGCAACAAATTCTTAAGAGATGGAAATAAAACTGTCTTGAAGAACAATGTTCGAAGACATACATGGTGCAAGAATTATCACTGCAGCACATGCATAAGATTTTCTGTTTTAGTCTCTTATAGATGTCACTCCACTAATAATGATGATGGTGATGATTATGACGATAATAATAATAATAATAATAATAATAATAATAATAATAATAACAATAATAATAATAATAATAATATCTTGTAGATGTCACTCCACTGATAATGATGATGGTGATGATTATGACGATAATAATAATAATAATAATAATAACAACAATAATAATAATAATAATGATAATAATAATAACAACAATAATAATAATAATGATAATAATAATAATAATAATAATAATAATAATAATAATATCTTGTAGATGTCATTCCACTGATAATGATGATGGTGATGATTATGACGATAATAATAATAATAATAATAATGATGATAATAATAATAATAATAATAATAATAATTCTATGACAACTATTACTTAATAACAACAGTAATAACAACAAAGAAAACCAAAACATTAACATCACGTTATTATTTAAAACCAAAATAATGAGGTCCGTCATCCCTGCTACTACTTATACTACTCCGACTATTCCAACCATTAATCTTTTTTTTTGAAAACATCAAGCCACTGCTTCACGAAATTGCTTTAGTTCCCACTATTGTTGCTTTCCTTATCATCATTCTCATTAATCAGTCTCTCATACCAACTTCTTCCTAACAAGCAAAAATAGTCGTTACTTCAAAACCCGAATATCTACAAATTTTATTTACTAATTTATAACAAACCCAAAGAATTTCGTACCTCGCCATCGTCTACATCTGATTCATATAAATCTTCCTTAATATCATTATACCCAAAAGTTATTATCTTTATTATCTTGATAAGCAAGGACCGCGACATCATAAATCAAGTTAATTGCTAGAGTTCGGATCCGGATAAACAAACTGGCTAAAGTTGTCCCGCCATACATCAAGAAGAAGCAACCGTCCTTTTGTCAGGTATGTCACCTGTAATTAACAGGTTGTGAAATACGGCATTGAAAATAATGAAAAGGCTGTCTTAATATATCATATTAACTATTAAATGACTGTCAGCGCTACTTACTCGACAATTTGACGGTCAATTATTCCGCTTTTCGGTTTAATTCTATTTACACTGTGCTGGTCAATGAGGTGTCGTGTCCATGATATACTGGCAAAAAAAAAAAAATATCTTAAAATAATTTCCAATCCTGGGAGAGTTGCGGGAATCAGAACAATTGGACAGGGGAGTTAGCAATAAAACTCATAATTGATCCATATAAAAAATACACGCAAACACATGAATATATATATATATATATATATATATAATATATATATATATATATATATATATATATATATATATACTGTATATATATATATTTATATATAATACGAGAGAGAGAGAGAGAGAGAGAGAGAGAGAGAGAGAGAGGAGAGAGAGAGAGAGAGAGAGAGAGAGAGAGAGAGAGGGAAGGGGGGGGGGGGGGCAGGCTGCAATGAGGCAATTAATTAACTTTGGCTCAGGTGTATCAGTAAGTTTAAAGCCTTCATAAGCGTAAGTCAGTGTTAACAAGCAACATAATCATCTCGCAACTCTCCTACTCACGCTCGTTCTATCACATATATGCATATAATATTATATATATATATATATATATATATATATATATATATATATATATATATATATATACATATATATATACATATATATGTGTGTGTATGTATGTATACATGTATATATATACACATATATATACATATACTGTATATTATATATATATATATATATATGTATATATATATATATATATATATATATATATATATATATATATATATATATATATATATATACAGCATACATATATATATTTTTATATATACATAAGATTACTTTTTGTAATAAATACCGTTTAATTTAAGCTAATCACAGTAAATTCTTTAAACAAACTTTTAATAAATATAAGATCAATGTTTCGGACTGTAAAATGAAAAGGCCAAGTAAAAAAAGATGGGGGGGGGGTGTCCACAGATAAACTTCCATTAGTCAGTATTTGCTAATTGTCAATTAAATTACTTTTCATTTACGTAATGAAACATAATTTTCCATTTATTTCCCACATACGAATTATGAACCTTTCATCACCTGTGTTGTTTGGCCTTAAGCCAAAAAGGGATCGCGGTTTTCAAGCAGCCTGGGGGTGACTGATACATTTGCTGTCTTATAACCCAACCAAAACTAACCCTAAGGCTAAAAACGTTTAAGAAACAAAAGATACGAAAATCCAACCCCTATATCATAAGAAGAATATTACGAGTTATTAGCGAACCTCAGCTCATACGGGAAATGTTTTGACGTGATTACGCCTAATAAAGAATTACGGAAGTTGACTTTCGGGTAATATTCCGAATTTCTAGTGGCATTAATATGGGTCTTTGACTTTCTGTAATTATAGATCACACAAGTCTGACGCAGAATTTGATTATCGAAATTGGCCTTAATCATACACATTACTGTACAATGCAAACATTGACGCTCTTCGTCTTTAAAGAAATTTTCGCATTGCATCTTTGCCGATAAAAGTGTACGAACAATATAACTTTTTTTTTTTTTTTTTTAAATAAGGTAAAAATCAGATCATAAAACTGAACCTGTTTATTCTCGTATTAACAGAAAGAGGCAGTATACATATGTTTAAATTATTTATAGAAAAAATTCCATTCTCTAAAACGATGAATAGTATCACAAGAAATACAAATATTGAGGTTAGCACGATATCTTTATTATTATAATGAATAAATTTTTATTTTTTTTTTAATAAGGTAAAAATCAGATCATAAAACTGAACCTGTTTATTCTCGTAATAACAGAAAGAGGCAGTATTCATAAGCTTAAATAATTTATAGAAAAAAATTCCATTCTCTAAAACGATGAATAGCATCACAAGAAATAAAAATATGGAGGTTAACACGATATCTTTATTATAATGAATAAAGACGATAATTATAGTAAACAATTATCCTTCTCATGATAAGAATACAAACAATATTATTATTAATCATAATAAAAATGACAATGTAACAGAGAAAAAAAAATCCTACAGACATGAAATTTGGTTTGAATTTTTATTTCGAACCAGCTACGTAATTTCGATCCGACACTAATCTTTGTAACAATAGTTTCATTCATAAAAGGAAATATTTCGATATCAACAAATGTCCAATGTTGACACCATCTTTATCCCAGACTTCATCATCAAAACATCATTATTATCATAATAGAAAAAGCTTCAAAATGGTAATCAACTTGCTGAACAGACTTCCAAAATTATATCTCCTTAAAGTAGAGGAAAATACTGAACGGATTATTATGAAATATAAACTATAAACAGAGCAATAAAAGATGAATATATATATATATATATATATATATATATATATATATATATATATATATATATATATATATATATATATATATGTATATATAATATATATATATATATATATATATATATATATATATATATATATATATATATATATATATATATATATATATATATATATATATATTACACAGATGTTTCGATACACAAATAAAGTTGCAATGGTACACATAAAAGAAAATTTTCAGCTTTGGGACCAAAAATATTGAACATGTATAATACTCAACGAAGAATATTTCCCCTTTCTGCAGTATAAGGAATAAAAGACCTCTATGTCTACATATTTCTTCACCAAGCCAATTTTTTTTTTTTTTTTTTTATCTGAAAAGATGAGCGTGGTGATACCATTTTTCTCCTCACGAAATCGTTCCAGATTCTGGTAAAGCTCTATCCAGTTTCACTTGACTTTTATTGGAATTCTGGACACGGGGAAATATTATAAATAACAACAAAATGAATAAGTGGCGAGCATTTACCAATTACCAGATGTAGAAAATAATAGTGGGTCGTAAATAGGATTGAATTTGGAAAACTACCATGTTTAGGAAATTGAAAATTACATAAACAGCATGGAAGTTGAAGTTCAATATCGTGTGAATAAACTTATAATATAAAATGAAAAATTATAAATGAATAATTTTGGAAATAACAAGTGAATGAAAAGAAACAAAAAGAAATTGAAAAATGCTGCTGTCTGTAATAAACAAAAAACGTATGGAATATAGAGAAAAGAATAAAATAATGAATTAAGAATCACCAATGAATAATGGAAAAAAAATGAATTCATAAACTGAAAAGAGCAGAAATTGAAAATCACAAGTAAACAAAATGAAAGAAAATGTATAAAAAAGAAACAACACTAGAAAATAATAACAGGGGGAAGATTGAAAATCGTAGGTTAACTAATTTATAAAATGTATGTAATAATAACAAAGAAAACTTAAAAAATCCATATAACTCCCGCAAAACGTATTTAAAACAGAACGTGAAAATGGTGTAACAAAACAGTGAAAATAACACATCACGCAATATTACCCTTTTGTTTGCGTCATCTAAACCCCAGTTAAACTAACCCTTAATCTCTTCAAATGGTATGGAAAGAGCATTATCTAGGAATCCATGAATAAAATACAAGAAATGCGAAATGTATTTCCCCCTCGCCACTTTGTTTTAAATCAGATTATAAACACATGGCAGAGATTAACGAAGATTTGCATGTTGTTACGGCGAAACCATTTCAAGTTTTGTTAATTCTCTAATATTTTTTACACAAGCACAAGGACTATAATAATAAAAAACACTTTCATGTAAATGTTTGTACACTTGTTCATACTTTCTCATTTAAACAAACACGCACCCACACATACACACATGCATACTGTACACACATATATATATATATATATATATATATATATATATATATATATATATATATATATATATATACATACATATATATATATATATATATATATATATATATATATATATATATATATATATATATATATATATATATATATATATATTAAACAGAGCGAGCCTGTATCAGCAAAATAACGGTATTATAAGGCCGTGATGGCTAGCTGTGAGATAGATTGGTCCCAAACTGTACGACTATAGTCTAACTGTTGATTTTATTACGCATAAAACTATTTTGCTACACAATTAAGATATAATCGGGATATATATTGTGCTTCAAATACTAAAGTTTATAAAGAAACAAACACTCACACAACACACACACACACACACACACACACACACACACATATATATATATATATATATATATACACACACAATATATATATATATATATATATATATATATATATATATATATATATATATATATAAATTTATATATATACGCAATCACACTTAGTACAATAGGAATTATTATAATTGGACTAAAATATGGATGAAGGAGTAGAAGAGTAGGCATACATTCGTGATACTTATATTCTATGAACCAGTTACCATACAATGTCACAGCATTATCGCTTGCAAATATGAAAATGAAAATATCGGAAATATGCATAAAAAAACATTATTACGTAAAAGTAGAGGCTGTTTTATTTTCAGTGAAAATTCGTGTAATAAAATGATTCACTACAATACTTTTAAATACCGTAACATCCTTAATGATGTCATGTTATCTTTTATATTAATTACATAGTTGCCATATGAAACATATTATCACTACTAGCTCAACAGCTCAACTTATGATAGTACTTTTCGTAGTATATAAAAGCACATTCCTAAAAGCATTTCTTTTCGAAAAGACAGAAAAGAACATTACAGTTATGGTATTAATATAAATTCTGTAACAAGAGGAAAATACGATATCTATAAAAAAATAAAAAGTAGATGCAAATTTAAATAGCTTTTTTTTTTTTAAACAGAAAAATATGTTATACATATCCATGACTTGAATTTAACCCTAAAAATATCTAATTCAGTAATATCAAATGGAGCTGTCCAAGATACACGTAACTGCTGCATTATATGCATTAAACATTATCCACACCCGTGCATTACGGGAGGGCAAAGGTCACAACCTACACCTGACCCAAAAATCATAGAGAAATTTGTTGCTCTATTATTTTCGATAGTTAATTTCCATCTCTCTCTTTTAGGGTTAGACCGGAGACCTCTTTTCTTCTATTAAATTCCAAATTGCCGTATGGAGGTGATAAAATCATCAAACTATGACACCAAAAGGGATAAAGATGGTGTAATGGCAAAGAGGGGTGGCAAAGTTCGCCAAGCAGTCTCGGCATTTCAGATTTCACCCAAGAGATGTCACCCCCAACCACGTCAATCTCTCTGCGAATCAGTGAATTGTAACAATAAATTGTTAATATTTGCTTACTTTACTATTTGTCCTTTATTATCGACCTTCATAGGTGGTAAACAACATAATGATACAAATACAATACATGAATGCAGACACACATCGACGGCCCAAAAATACCATCACTATTAGAGACGAGTATATGAAAACTAAAATAATGGATTGCCTGATTTTTAATGCCGTTATAATAACAATTGCCATCGACTACGTTGTATTCCAACTTTCCGAAATTTTCAACACTGATATAGATGGCAGAGTGACCAGCTTCCTCGCCAAGTCATATTTATAACATAACCAAAGATATACCAACTAAAATCACGAGTATTTTTATGTCTAAAAATATCAACGATTAAATGTACCAACACTAGCTCATTATATAATCTCTAATAATATCATGTTCATTTCTAATGCTTTCTTATCAAACTTCTTCCAGTTCAGGAGGCACTAAACTAAACAATTCATCATAATCTAAATAAAATTAGAGTAAATAAATTATCTATAGTGACAAACATATTGATGATAAACAAACATTCAAGCTACATATGAAAAAAAGGGTCCATTACATGAAAAAACATACGGAAATATAATTCATCTACGTCAACATGGACAGCACGAAGTAATAATGGGTATGGAAGTAATGACATCAACATCGGAGATAAATATATAAAAACAAGGCTTGCAACCCGAAATTCTAACCACATACAGCAACATGCCTACGTCTGAATCATACATCCCAAACAAGCCCAGACTACGCTAGTTAAAAAAATAAAATAAAAAGGACAAATGACCTTTTCCGCGACCCGCAAGAGGACTGGAAACGTGTAATCTCACTGGTAGATGCCTGTGGTGCCCTTAGGACCTACGAGGTTATTATAACTCCATCTCTAAAAGGGGTGTAATTGTTTTAAGTCGACAGCTATTGCCGACATGCAAGAAACTCATCAGCAGCCACGGCAACCATTCATCATATGGTTTTGGAGCTTACAGATTAAGGTTCCATTTTGTTTTGGAATCGTACCGGCTTTCTTAAGGGAGTGTTGTTGGTCATATACAGCAAAAGAAAACAAAGGTATGGAGATTATTAGATTCAGTTGTTATTATTTTCTTTGCTATTAGTAATTGCCTCCTCAAAAGCGACCAGTCCATAGTCTCAGATAGGGTTGCTCATCTATATACACACACACACACACACACACACACACACACACACACACACACACACACACACATATATATATATATATATATATATATATATATATATATATATATATGTATGTATGTATATAATTTATATAATATATATATGTATATATATATATATATATATATATATATATATATATATATATATATATATATATATATATATAAAGAATCCTGCAATATTTGTGTGCTGCTTAATTATATAATACGTAGTCGATCCGGGAACTGGATCTAACATGTTACCATTCTCATATATATTCTGAAGAGAAATATTGTTATAGCATCACTTAATTGATTGCCAGCAAATTGCTAAAAAACCGTCCTTTGACCAAGAACCCAGTGAAAATGTTTGATGAATAGTTACGTGTCTGATAAGGGATGATGATTAATCTATAATTAGAAAAATCAAATCACGCTCCTTTTCCAGAATAAATGAAGCCATCAACTACTGGTAAACACTAATTTCCTTTTAATGAATAATAAACAGAATGGATAATGCAGGTGTAGCATGATGCAATGAAGCATTATATAACATTTACCATAAAGATTATAAGTCCCTGGTATGCATAGCAGGGGAGAGAAAGTCTATCTTATTTTGAGAGAGAGAGAGAGAGAGAGAGAGAGAGAGAGAGAGAGAGAGAGAGAGAGAGAGAGAGAGCACAATAGGAGCCATAGTGAAAATGGGGATAACGGTGAAAACTAATAGCGGAAAACAAAAAAACAATTTCAGGAGTGGCGATGCTATTGTAGGGGGTGAGAGAGAGAGAGAGAGAGAGAGAGAGAGAGAGAGAGAGAGAGAGAGAGAGAGAGAGAGAGAGAGAGAGAGAACACAATAGGAGCCATAGTGAAAATGGGGATAACGGTATAAACTAATAGCGGAAAATAAAAAAAACAATTTCAGGAGTGGCGATGCTATTGTAGAGAGAGAGAGAGAGAGAGAGAGAGAGAGAGAGAGAGAGAGAGATTCCCAGAAATTAATAATGTTTTTTTCTCATTAGACTAAGACCTGCAACGGTGATTTTTATGATGCTCATAAATAGCTATTAGGACGTGGCGCAGAAGCAATTTCCAGACTTCCTTTCTATTCGGGTACTTATATTCAAATGCGTCTCTATTGTGGACGAGGATTACATAAATTGCCCCTTTTTTTCGCCAGTGGCGAAAGAAGATTACATCTCCTTAACTCATAGGGTATAATTTGAGAGAGAGAGAGAGAGAGAGAGAGAGAGAGAGAGAGAGAGAGAGAGAGAGAGAGATTCCCTTACGGCAATAATTTTAAAATCTAGTGTTATTCTTTACCTCAATCACAAATGAAAGCTCTATAGTGTTATTCTTTACCCCAATCACAATTGAAAGCTATATTTATTATGAATGATATAATCGCCTTATGTATGAAAATTTGGTTAGGAAAATATCGTAATAATCACCACATCTTTGTTGATTACATTTGCCAATCCTATCCTGTACAAATAAAAATATGTTTGTGCACACTCCTTTAATGAAAACACACACATGTCAGTTTCTTATCCAAAACTGAAATCACTTCAAACGACAAATATAATTTACTCATCAATTAAAAAAACGAAACAAGAACAATCATGGAAACACATTTAGAAAAGCAAAACGTTAAGAATTTATTAAAAACAAGAGCAATCAGAGATTTCTGACCTCCGCGAAAGGTTAATGGCGTCGTCCATGGCCTGAGATCTATCTGTGGTGGAGATTTCGTCAAAAATCCGTCATTTTATTTTGACATTATCTTTAAAATGATCAAAAAGCAAATCCCGATCTAGAATCCGGATCATCTCCAAATTGTAATGGGGTCATCTATGACCTATGGTGAAAATTCGTCATAATCCGTCGCGCAGTTTTGACGCAATCTTTAAAATGGCGAAAAAAGGCAAATCCTCATTCGGATCATCAAAATTTAATGGGGTTGTCCATGACCTGAGATCTGTCTGTGGTGAAAGTTTAGTCAAAATTCGTCGAGTAGTTTTGACGTAACCTTGTGAACAGACACACAAACGAATAAACAAATAAATTAAGCTAGAATCCAGATCCAGGTCACCTTCAAAATTTAATGGATTCGTCCATGACCTAATATTCATCTGTGGTAAAAATTTCCTCAAAATCCGTTCTCGAATATTTTCTATTTAATCCTGTCCACAGACGCACAAAAAATGCAAATTCGGATCAACACCAAAATTCAAAGCGGTCGTTCATGAACTAAGATCTATCTTCGATGAAAATTTAATCAAAACCAGAAAAGGTGTTTTAACGTACAAATAAGTAAGCAAATAAACCGACTCGATCCCATAACCTTCTTGCCGGAAGTAATACTTCCGATTTTCTCCACGGGTGGTTTTTGATGCGATAGATAAAAGAAGGATCCGATATCAACAGAATTACGTAATAATAATAGGAAAACTTGTCTACTGCATAAAGTGTATATAAAAGTACTGGAATTAACATATATCATTATAGAACATACACTTTCTAAAAGTTCAAAATAGTACATTTTATCATAAACAAAAAATATCTTGCCATATTCGACAAAAACCAGCGAATAGGGTATGAAATAAAAGTGAAATACTTTTATTATATAATTAATATTTTTATTATATAATTGTTAACATGTAATGAGTTGACTAATAGCTATATATTTAATTCTCAAGTATGAACACGAAGGTGTGGGTCAACGACTCGAGTTCAATAGGCGCAAGTAATAATTAACTATGTCAAGTTAAACTATTATAACTTCTGCCAAATTAATGCATGGACATACTGCATGGGTAACGTAAATTAAGGTTAATTAGGAGTAACAATTCCAAAGTCGAAGACCTAGCATTTACGAAATGTGTTTACAAAATGCAAAATATCGTATACAGTACTATATATATATACATATATATATATATATATATATATATATATATATATGTGTGTGTGTGTGTGTGTGTGTGTGTGTGTGTAAATATCACCCACGAATGGCATTTAATACCGAATTTTATCTTGGGCATATACTGTATAGCCACTTGGAATTCATTCTATGGTAACAGCTTCTGGTCGGGTGGGGATTCGAACCTGAACCTGTTCGGTTGGAAACCATGCCTGCAGGGACTATACCGACTGAGCTATCAAGAGAGATAGCTCAGTCGGTATAGTCCCTGCAGGCATGGTTTCCAGCCGAACAGGTGGAGGTTCGAATCCCCACCCGGCCAGAAGCTGTTACCATAAAATGAATTCCAAGTGGTATATTCCCAAGATAGAATTCGGTATTAAATGCCATTCGTGGGTGAAATTTACATTGATTGAAATTACGTGTGCTGGTGATATATGTTCATATATATATACATACATACATACATACATATATATATATATATATATACTGATATATATATATATATATATATATATAGATAGATATATATATGTACGTACATACATACATATATATATATATATATATATATATATATCTATATCTATATATATACACATTAATGTATATATTATGCATATATAGATATATTTATATAGATATATATATGTATATATATATATATATATATATATGTATATATATATATAATTATATAAATGTCGATACAAAATAATAAATGGAAGAGCTTAAATGCATTTTCCTTGTTACTCTGAGAACTATCTGGAGGACGGTCCATCAGAGAGAAACTACCTTCAATCTTTGCACGCTACCAAGACATTGTATTTATATCAATCTATCTATCCATATATATATATATATATATATATATATATATATATACATACATATATATATATATATATATATATATACATATATATACAGTATATATGTTTATGTATATATAAATGTATGTGCTTGTAATAATCTACTAATCCCGAGTAATAACATCTACAATCTACAGAATTGCATTATAATATCACCCTCTCTAGATTCTGTAGATTGTAGAGATAGAAAACTGGAGAGAAGGTCAAGAAAGGCCAGAAATTATGGGATACCTCTAATGAAGTGGATCACCAGATAAGGCCCTATAAGGAGATCGGACATCACTCGTGCTGATTAGAGAGAGAGAGAGAGAGAGAGAGAGAGAGAGAGAGAGAGAGAGAGAGAGAGAGAGAGAGAGGGGGGGGGGGGTTTGCGCGCGAGGATTATGACCACAATTGATTATGGGTTAAGTTTAAGTTTTCCTTAATGGGACTCTGGAGCGTAATGTAGATCTAATCAGCAATGAATTTAATAACTGGGGTCAGGTAGAGAGAGAGAGAGAGAGAGAGAGAGAGAGAGAGAGAGAGAGAGAGAGAGAGAGAGAGAGAGATTATAAAATAGGTAAAAGCAGTAACTTGAATCATATACCTAAATACAAACAGATATACATACCTCCACTACATAATAAAAAACAATGTCTGGATATATATATATATATATATATATATATATATATATATATATATTCTTCCTGTCACGCTGAACAGCGTTGCAAAACGAATGACTACCCATTTCTCCCCGTCCTTCAGGTAAGGGGGAGAGGGAGTAGTCGTACTCTGGGGAGAGGAGGTATCCCTAAGGGTACACTCGAAAACAACAATCTGCCATAAATTGCCTAAACTGCCGTGTTGTAGTTAGGAAATGAGGAGGGGGGGGTGGGGTTGAATCTGTGCGTGTGCGTATGTGTGTATACTAAATATTTAGCAGTCACTTTAGAAGAGTCGTGTACGCTATATATACATATGTGTGTGTGTGTGTGTGTCTGTGTCTGTGTCTGTGTATAAAGATATATATAATCCCACACGAGACATATCACACTCCGAACAAGATCGCCCTTAGACTCAGCGAAAATGAAGTCTTCACACATGACCTTTACGTCATCTTAAGGGTCAGCTGGTGCCAAATAAAATCCTTGGGCGGTCTTCACTGACCCCTGAAGTGATCGTTTCATTAACCGCCCTTAAATTGAGAAACCCCTGATTTTAGAATCGCTGGCAAGTCCTTGGTTCTAGACTTGAATGTGGGTGGATACAGGATTGGAAGGAATTCCTTAAGAATAATGGAAATAAAAAGCTTTTTGGTTAAAAAGAATTGAAACAAATGTTTGTACAGTATGAAAATAGTTGAAATTTGGATTATTATAAAGTTTTCTGTGAAAAATGGAAGTGAATTTATAAAATATTGTAAGAAGTGGAATTGAAAATAAAATCAATAAAAATGTTACAGAACTGGAATTCAAACTTTTTTTTTTTCATGAAAAAAAAAAAAAAGAAATATATGGAATTTACATAATTTTCTGAAATGGAAATTAAAATGAAAGCTGCAAACGATAATTTCCTTAAATTGATTTCAATTATCAATATTTCACTCAAAGGTAATTTAAATTGAAATGACATTATTTCAAATAGAATTTGAATGAAACTATTCGCGTTGATTAAAATCGAATTAAAACTGAAGCTTCAAGTGGCCAGTTCGAACAAAGCTTTTTCCTCTCATACCTGCACCTTATTACCAAAGGCAAAGGAATATTTTCCCGATTTAATTGGGCTGTTTTGACTAGCTCGTCTCTCACAGTCACGTTCTGTGAGATAACCCGCGATATGGTGCACCATAAGATTTATAAAAGAATAAAAAAGTAACTAAAAAAAGAGCGATGTCGTGATTATTTTGGTCACAAGGTTACGATCACAATTGGAAAGGGCAGAGATTTGTTGTATCGATAACATAATGATATTCAGGAATAGTGTTGCCGTTTAGTTTTATATTTGTGTGTCTCTACTACGTCAAATTAAACGGTATAAAAAATCTAAAGAAAAAGGGCAACGCCAAAAGATTATTCTGGTCAGAATGTCAGAATGATAAGATCACAACCGTCATGCGTATTTTATGGGATCAATAACTTAAAAATATTCAGAAATGTAGTGCAACTTGTGTCTCAATAACTCGTTTTTAGATCCTTAAAACGTTACTAGTATCCTCAATACGTAAATAAAGGCCAGGGGCACGAGAGGCTGCTCCTTGACTGGACAACAGAAAGTCTAAATCGTTGGGTTCAAATGCAGTAAACTAACCTTGAAAAATAACTAAAATGATTATGTATATGGCACAGTGACTTAATGTATAGAGAGTATCATAATTTCATACTCTGTATGCAGTAATACTCTCAATCTTAATTCTATGTTAAATTCTGGCTTTAACTTTGACAATTTCGGAGACAACAGCGATACATGAGCAAACGAAAGTTCCAAAAACTCATGTCACAGAAAAAAAAAGTCCTGCCATAAAAACATGAGAAAAATAAAGAAAAAAGACACTTACACCTGATCAAATAAAAATAATTGAAGAGAGCTCTAAACCATCGGATCAAGAGAATCTCAAAACTTAATATTTTGATCACTAGAAATTATGTCCAGTGAGAATTATTAGCGCGCCTGATGGAAAATGACGGGGATAATCTTGTAATTTTATAAATGCAAAATATTTATATCTGGGACATTGTATCGCTCTACAATTTCTTGTTTATACTTTTGTATTGACCAGAAATGAATTCGTTGATAATTTTCTGTTACCTACAGAAAAAAAATTAATACAATATGCAATAGAAATTATACATTAAGATTGCTTTTGTTAAAATACGAAAATTATGTTGTTAGCTTAATTGCTACAGCCGTTGTAAATTGTACTTTGCTAATTATCATCATATCAAAGCATGATTAACAAACACTCTCCCATCTACACAAAAATGACAGATCTAGGACTTTACAAAGTGAGACACTTTAAACACCTACACAGCAGGCTAGTGAGCGAAGTGTTTTAACCCGTCAAACACTGTATTAGTATATCTGGCACACACTCTTCAGCTTCCAAATGTTCCTAGTTTTCTAGGTCTCTCTCCCCAGAATTACCCATTTGATTATAAATAAAGGACTACTGTTGCACTCAGTCGTGAGAGTAGGAAGCATAATGACAAAAATAATACTGATCTTCTGTTTAGCTTCCCTCTAATCCTAAGTAAGTTTTGGGGGTAATGACTGTGCCAGTCATTACCCCCAAAACTTTGAACAAGATTCTTGCGTGGTTTCAAAGGTGTCTTGGTTTACCAAAAGAAAAGAAGGAAGGCCTAAAAAGGAAGAAGTATAAAGACAACGAAAAAAAAAAAAGTTTCATGTATGCCTGGTTTTTGTCTGCCAGAGATGATGACTGTACACAGGTCCCACTTTGAATTTTTCCTCCTAGATATATTTTTTTCTTAACTTTTCTTCAGTGATAAAATGCTAGCTTACTAGATTTATTAATATGGTGAAATAACCAAAATTCCTTTTACCTGAAAACGTTGTTTTATCTTAAAGTTGGTTTTTCAAAAGAATGTTCTTAATTAACCTTGCCTTTCTACGCACGAGCGCGCGCGAGCACACACACACACACACACACACACACACACATATATATATATATATATATATATATATATATATATATATATATATATATTTATATATATATATATATATATATATATATAGAGAGAGAGAGAGAGAGAGAGAGAGAGAGAGAGAGAGAGAGACTCAACTAAACTAAACCTAACACTTACGGGCAATAATATTCTACTACCCGTTATGTATTAAAAGGCTAAAAAAAACCACACTAAATATGACGCAACCGAAAATTCAACATTTTTTTTTCCATCCTGTCAAGGGTCATCAGTTATAATAAAGGACCAAAACGTAATTACCCACTGGAATGGCCCTTAACATTGCTGCCAGTCGAGAGAAAAAAGTAAAAAATAAAAAACTAGTTTGATGGGGAGAGCCTTCTGAACCAATCCCCCTTCTTCCCCCCACTTCTCCAGTGGCAAAAGAAGAATAAAAAAAGGGAGTAATTACAGTGATCATGAAATGTAATGACCGGCTATTTGTGCCTTGTACAGCGATGTACATTTATTTTACATATGTTCCCCTCCGAGATTTTTGTTCTTGGAACGTAAACAAGGAAGACTGAACGAGTCTTCATCGTCCACCCGAACGAAGCCTTCTGACCAATCCATAAAATTCCGAATTTCATTGCTGATTTGACCTAAACCTTTGCATGCAAGCTCCCACCCATTTTTTTTTTTTTTACATTAAAGTTTTATAGACTGCAATTGAGCGACGCAGCTGTAAGCATCGCTGGTCATCTTTCATACTTATGCTGCTTATAACTCACCGCTTACATGAACGATGATTTCCGTCTGAAGCAGAATTAATAGTGTCACTGGTGTACGGGACCCGTTAAAAATGACGAATAAATACATAAACAGATGTGCATCCACACACGCATCCTCCTCTCACCAGGGTATGACTACTCTGTCTAATACATGAGGGACGGACGGGGAGAGCTGAAGGTGATCGGAAATAATTATATATATATATATATATATATGTGTGTGTGTGTGTGTGTGTCTGTGTGTGTGTGTGTGGGTGTGTGTGTGTGTGTTTGTATATGTATATATACACACATATACATACATATATATATATATATATATATATGTATATATATATATATATATATATATACATATATATCCAGACACTTGCTCACTATTACATAGGGGAGATGAACCAAGACTTTCGCCAAGAAAACTTTCCTAGCATGAAGTAAAATTGTTTTCCTCTTGAACGAATCATTCAGTCAGAGACGGGTTTGTCATCCTCTTGAACGAAGCGTTTCGGATGAAACAAATTGTCGTCTTGATGAACGAAGCCTTAACTGCTTTTATAACGCGTTATTTCAAGTCGTAAAATCTTGGCCGTAAAGCGTATGGATATCATTAAGA
>NC_090751.1:19200615-19213115 GCF_036898095.1 Palaemon carinicauda | reverse complement strand
TCCTTCTTAAAATAATAACATATTTTCTAGAATGGGACGATTAAATGGCTAACTTTCATATCTATGCAAAATCGTATAAGGAGAGAGAGAGAGAGAGAGAGAGAGAGAGAGAGAGAATTAAAAAAGCTCACAGGCTCGAGCTACGTCGGCCCATTTAGGCTATTTGTGAATGAAAGTGCCGGGAAGAGAAATGGTCAGTGAATGGTGTGAATGAAGGTTTAGTACAACTTTTTACTCGCTGGGTTTCATTCATTACTCGGGGTAAGGAGAGAGCGAATGGTTAATGCAAATTGAGCTCTCTCTCTCTCTCTCTCTCTCTCTCTCTCTCTCTCTCATTAGTCTGGAAAATACATTTGTAGGCTATATTATACAATATATATATATATATATATATATACACACACACACAGGGGAAGTTTCTGTGCTAATTCAAGATAACAATCATAGCTTATATAGAAGATATATTCTAACACCATCAGAAAATAAAAATGTTTAAATACGTGAGAAATTATTTGCTCTTCATGAATCTCACAGATAATTCCATTCTGCCAAAATCCTATTATAAAGCAAAAACTCGAGGATATTCGTGACAATAGCTTTTATATTCAGTAAGCGTAATGATGACTTTAACTCTTATTCTTTCCACCTTATTAGACCCATTGTATAGCAGGGTAGGTTGCTCCAGGCAACTTTTCTATTCGTTTCTAATTCTTGCATCTTCTTCCCTTAGTCATTGGTGAATAAGCCTCCAATCCTCCACTCCACCCCACCAACATCTCTCCTCATTTGTTCCACCTCCTCCATTCTTCTTACGTGGCTATAACTTTAGATTTACACAAAGATATGAATTAAATTGGTGTTATTTGATCTCAAGCCACTAACGAGCGTTGAGACTCCGTCTCCTATTCAGTCGAAACTATTATTTGACAGTTAACATTTCCCCCCTGTCATTTCTTGCACTGCAGCCTCATTACTCCTCTTTTATGTGGCCGAGATTCAAAATCATTCCATGGAGGCGATTAGGCTCAATCCGCGACGTTACTTATAGTATTTTGTTCGCTCTGTCATTACATGCGTTCACCGAAAGGTTCTTTTCAATATTGCAAATGTCACTGATACGCTATGAATTGTTCTTCCTTAAATGCGTCTTGCAGATATCCTTGGTAAAGAAAAAAAAAGGATTATTTGAAAGTTACTTTGGTATGTATTTCCAAGTTTGTTGATTTGTTTCTCTGTAATTATATGCTTGAATACTACGAATTAAGATAATTGTTACAATCATAATAACGACAATCTGTTTATATATATATATATATATATATATATATAATGAATATTTTTAAGAATTATGACAAACAACGAAAACAAACTGCACACTCATCCAAAAAGTATTTGTTGAAGAAATTATTACCAATGGAGAATTGATATAAAACTAAAATGAACCTAGAACAATCATGTGTAAAATGCGGAAAAAATAAATTATACTGAAAAGCTAAACATATAGTCAATAATATAAATAAAAATTACGATCAATTTGAAGCATCAATTAAGAGCGATCCTGGAAAATTACACGGAATAATCAAGATGGAAAAAGGAAATTAAATATAAATATAAAAGTCGACCAGGATATGTTCTTAATTCAAAATTCATGGTTATGTAATAGAAACAGTAAACCATAGAAAAATACTGGTGAGAAAAAATATATATAGAATACACTAGTTATTATAATAAAAGTATAAAACGAAAGAGAAACAAAATATGAAGCGTATAACCAGATCAAAGAAAAAGTGATAATAGGTAGATCAGTAAAAATGGAAGGCCTCTTATTATTATTATTATTATTATTATTATTATTATTATTATTATTATTATTATTATTATTATTACTTGAAAGGCTACAACCCTAGCTAGAAAAGCCGGATGCTACAAGCCCAGGGGCCCCAACAGGGAAAATAGCCCAGTGAGGAAAGGAATTAAGGAAAAATAAAACATTTTAAGAACAGCAACACCAAAATAAATATTTCCTATATAAACTATAAAAACTTTCACAAAACAAGAGGAAGAGAAATAAGATACAATAGTGTGCCCGAGAGTACCCTCAAGCAAGATAACTCTAACCCAAAACAGTGGAAGGCCACGGTACAGAGGCTATGACACTACCCAAGAATAGAGAACAATGGTTTGATTTTGGAGTGTCCTTCTCCTAGAAGAGTTGCTTACCAGAGCTAAAGAGTCTCTTCTACCCTTACCAAGAGGAAGTGGCCACTAAACGATTCTTCGAAGCAGTGTATCAAGTACATGATATTAAGACGAAATGTAACGATTTGATATCTCGTCGAGACTGACATAAGGGTAACAACCTCATGCCAATATACCAAATGATAGGCGTAAGGTGAAATCTATTCATAAATAAATATGTACATATATACATAAACAAATATATAATCAAATATGTATATATATATAAATATATATATATATATATATATATAATATATATATATATATATATATTATATATATATATATATATATATATGTATCATCATTACTAGAAAAAAGCTACAACCCTAGTTGGAAACCCGGATGCTATAAGCCCAAAGGATCCAACAGGAAAAATAGCCCGGTGAGGAAAGGAAATAAGGAAATAAATAAACTATATGAGAAATAATGGATAACAAAAATTACCCACTTCAAGAAGAAACAATATTAAAACATATCTTCCATATCTAAAATTTAAAAAGAGACTTACGTCAGCCTGTTCAACATAACATTTGCTGTAAGTTTGAAATTTTGAAGTTCTACCGATTCAACTACTCGATTAGAAAGACCATCCTACAACTTGGTCACAGCTGGAATGAAAGTTCTGGAATACTGTGGAGTATTGAGCATTATGATAAAAAGGCATGACTATTAGAATTAAGTGCATATCTAGTATAACGAACAGGATGGTAGCGTCCGGGAAGACATGCATGTAAAGCATGGTCAGAATTATGAAAAATCTTATACAGCATGCATAAAGAACTAAACTAACGACGGTGCCAAAGATTAATATTTAGATCAGAATAAGAAACTTAATAGACCGTAAATTCCTGTCCAACAAATTAAAATGAGACTCAGCGGCTGAAGACCAGAGAAGAGAACAATACTCGAAACAAGGTAGAATGAGAGTATTCAAACACTTCTTCAGAAAAGATTGATAATTGAAAATCTTACTTTTTGAATACGCCAAATTTTTGTGCAATTGAAGAAGAAACAGATCTAACGTGTTTCTCAAAAGTATTTATACAAGTGTATATATATATATATATATATATTAAGAACGCAGATCAGTGAGAGACTAGTAACTGCTATTATCCAGCATAAGTATAGGGCCTTGGAAGAAGGTAATAAAATAACCTTCAAAAAGATAGAAGAAAATCAGAAAAATAATTCAAAAGATTAAAGTAAAGGGAAATAAAGGCAATACATTGCGTACTCAATATATGTGTGTGTGTGTGTACGTGTGTGTGTATGTGTGTGTCAAGGGGGAGGCTCATGGAATACATAAATTTTCTAAACCTTCAAATAGGCCTATCGAGCAACTAGGTCTGTTAAAACTAATTTCCGGCTATTACGAGATGAAAATATGTCACTGAAGTAACTCGAAAAAAAATGCCTTGTCCTAAAGTAGAATCATTTACTATCTTTTAATGGCGACTAATGGTCTCGCTCTCATTAATGGTATCGCTCCAATTACCCCATTAATGCAAACTGAAACGAGGCGGAGAATGAATGAAGTAGGGTGGCCATCAATTTTAATCTTATGTTCTTTGCATCAATGTCATTTGTAGAGTATATTATTTCTAACATTCATATAACACATAATACTATAGTAATTATAATTAGCAATATCGGGTCGTCAGTATATCATAATGATAAAATAGATAAACCTACTTTCAAAATTATACATAAATATCTTATATATATATATATATATATATATATATATATTGATTCAATATTTAGAAGTTTCTTTTATTAGGTATCGCTCCATGCGAATAACAACATAACGGTCACCGACGCATGCATTCTTTGACAATTTAATCGTAGATGGACCTCCTGTATAGTAAAACTTCCAGTTCTCAGCGAATCACTTTGGTCAATGTTCTTTTCATCTTTTTTCTTACACTGGTTGTCATTGTCATAATACCTTAACTTCAGGTGCCAAATTCGCTCTTTGATCGAGCAGATGTAAGCTTTGACTTTACGCTCCCATCTGTTCTCAAGTGTGTGCGTGTCTTGTAATAACCTCTCTATATTGTCAATTAGTAAAATATAATCAATTCTTAATCTTTTCTAAATTTCTCAACCGAAATCCTAAATGACACATTACACTGTATAAACAATAACCAAGTCTGAATATAATGACTTCACTTTCCTTCCAATGAATATTCATTTCGTATTTAACCTCTGAATATTTATAGAGGATCTGGCCCCTCAACTCCACCGAACTGAAATAATCACTTGAGATTTTATGACAAGTAAAGAATACAAATGACTAATTTCATGTATTGTAAGCCCAAGGCTATGAAACATATTTAAGAAACGATTATCTTACGGTCGACGAAGTATCCCAAAAGGTTTTTTATGAACATATATTACTAGTATTTCTAGGTACATATACATTATGGACAAACGAATACATGTACTTGTTAATAACTGAACACATACCCTGAATATACCTTTGTTAAATAAATCGCACCTATTTTTTTTCACAAGTATGAATTCTCATTAAAGAGCAGTATTATGCTTGTGTTGTGTATCAAAACATGCATATTAGAAGGAATAAACACATATGTACATAAACAAAACAAACGTACTCCACTCGAGAACACGGGACACGAGCTGTTCCTTATCCTTCAGAAACGAAAATCAAGATTATCCTTGAACCTTCAGAGCTTATCCTTGAAGTTGTTTTGTAAATCCCACTCATGACCGTTGTGAGGGAAGATGACGTATGTTCCGATTCATCCCAATAATGCTTGGTCATAGGACCTTCAGCTCTTCCATTACGAAATCGTTAAGTCACGCCACTGACAGAATATTTAGCAAATAGTCATTATGCAATGCTATTGAATCCTCGTGGAACTCGTTTAGTAAGATGACATCACTCATGCAAGATACTTTACAAGTAAACATGGTTGATTATTATTTCTCCGTAATACAATTTTGGTTAGTAAGCACATATTATTTTGTGCAATATGTAGTTCCTGGTAAGACGTAAAATAAAAATAATACAATCAAATGATAATCTTTGTTAGTGTGGCTATGCCAAATCTTCATCACTAAATAACTTAGGTATAATACCCAGTAATGATATGATAACGTGTTTTATTATGTGACATCTCTGCTCTGTGACTAGATTTTTTTCCCGAGTTCTATCATTATCCAAACAATTTTGTCCTTAACATAATTATCATTGTATTCGCCATTTTTTTCCCTCTTTTTGTTAGCTGATATGCATGTTATCATCATTATTAAGCGATAATGCTATTGTGATTTTATTACCCAGACCTTAGAACTCAGCGGTCAATCTGCTAATTGATGCTTGTACTATATCACTGATATTATTGCATATCTCATCTATTTTGCTGATATCAATAGTGTAAGATCACTGTACCCCTATTGTAACTCTGTATATGGCTTTTGCTGAAGTAAAGATTATTATTATTACATTGGTGGTTATAAAATAAAATGTGATTGCGTGGGGGAAATCCCAACAATGCCTCAAGTATAAGAAAAAGGACATAAGATAAGAAAATTATGATGGAGAGAAAAAAAAAAAAAAAAAAACACTCGCATATCTCGCACAAATCCTTCTTTTTCATAAGGAGAAAAGTTTCTCATGAGTAGAGGCAAGTTATAGGTTTTCGAAATAAAGTTCGATAGTTTCAACTTCCTCAAGGCAAGAAAAGGGGAAAGCTGATCAGAGTGCTTTACTCTTGATTTTACAATATCCACTTTTCTCTATCTAAACTATGCAAGAAACACAGCATCAATCAATTGGAGAAATACAAGCCTCACTACAAAGAACCCCCAGGTCTCTCCAACTCTCCTATTTAGCAAAATACACAAGGATTAGCCTCAGGATATAAAATATTATGCTGGTAGTCAAGAATACTATAAAACCAAAAGAAAAATAAGCATTAACTGTATTAAATTAACTTCAAGACCACAAAAAGATGTACCTCTATATAAATAAAATTGTGGCTAAAACCACACATATCACTTACTAATACTTAACTTTCCAAATTATTCCCTACCTTAACTATCAGCTAAAAAAAAATCTTTGTCAAATCATTCACAAGAGCATTGCATTATCAATTGGGGATAAAACGGAAAGGGGCTATTGCATATCAAGACTGCTCGAAGTAGCATAATCGCGTGATGGTCCAGAGCTAGCTCAACCTAAAGAAGCGAACCAAGTGAAGAAGCAAGACCAGAAGGTATGATCAAGAATAAGTCTATCGAGAAGCAAGTTCATAAAGCGAGCCTCCAAGAAGACATACTCTGACTGAAAGTGATGAGGATTCTCACTATAGTCAATTCTTTTTAGTGAGGCAGATTTACACCGACTCGCAGGGGTGCCCTTTTAGCTGGGAAAAGTTACCTGACGCTGATTGGTTGGACAAGATAATTCTAACCCAATAGATCCGTGCTAAAAGGGCACCGCTGCGAGTCGGTGCAAATGCACCTCATTAAAAAAATTGAGTATAGGCCTTACAAGATCGAATTAAATGCTACGCAAGTAATGGGAACGATCACATATGACATGGTCTTGAATTAATTCACTTTAGGACTGCGTCGTTCTGTTATTATTATAATTATGATGATTACTAGCAACATATAACAATCACTTCATCTGAATTCAATGGTGATCAAAATCCAGTATTTCCTGTTCCTCTGTCCAGTTGTTCATCGCCTTAAAAATGATCTTCGATAATTTTTAACCTGCGACCACCACCAGTGTGTCAATTTAATAATGATTACTATCGCAACATCATCTAACTTACCATTATTATAAGGCCAAGGATACCATATAAGTCGATAGGACGTTGTAAGATGTTAATATAAAACCAATAAAACCTTAATCAAACTATCGCCAACTTTATTACTTTATATGATTTATTACGTCTACAGCTTGGCAAACACAATACTGGAGTCCACACTGCAGCGTAAACTTCATTCATTATAATTACATCTTGGCCAACTCATTCCAATAACAACAAACTATTTCTAAATGATATATATATATATATATATATATACATATATATATATATATATATATATATATATATATATATATATATATATATATATATATATATATACACACACAACCTAAATCGATGAAAATAGAGAAAACACACAAGGAACATACTTTTAGATCAATCTACAAGCTTTAAAATAATGAAAATTCCCGTAAAAGGGAAAAATAAAAGTAATGATGAAAAAGAAAAAAAAAATAGCGAGTCTATGCGTACCCATAAGAATCAAGAGGAGAAATTTACGAAAAATACATCGAAGCAGAAAGCTAGAAAAAAAAGGAAGCGAATGAGACAAACGGCCATAATTCAAGGTGTGGGATTGAACAGGCTCGAACCCCATGATGCAAGTCGTAAATCATGGCCAATAATTGATGAATCACTTTGCAAGAGACCATTCTCTTTGGTGTTGACCTTAATCGGCATTTTTTATGACCGGGAGGCTAGTGTTGGGTCTCACTTATCGCTCGGTTTTAAATGGTTCTCGCTCGATTATTTATGTCTGTCTATCAAAAGGGTTAATGCAGATCTGTGAGGTTTATATTAGATTAGCAATTGGGTGATGAACTGACCTTTATTATTTTTTTTTTTTTTTTTTTGCATAGAAGGGGTGTGCCAATAACCTAACAGGATCACATACGCGTACACAATGAAAAAGAAAACAAAGTGAGTAAGGCTATTAAATCCTCAACATACATTTATCAAGAACGCTATTTAAAAGAAGACGCTTGCGCACACAAACAGGCTATAAATTACGAGCACAAACAAACCACACCACTAGGAACTACACCAACATTATTTAAAAGCAACACCCTTACATACAATAAACTTTCATGATAAACACTTCATGAGAAGGAAAATACATCTTATCAAAAAAAAAAAAAAAAAAAAAAAAAAAAAAAAAAAAAAAAAAAAAAAAAAAAAAAAAAACCTACAAAGATATGCATTTAACCAACCACTCGCACCAGCACAAAATACCCCATCCAAGCGCTAGTATGGAAAGGGGAATAAAATGGAAACTTGCATGTGTTTCAAGCACAGGCAACTGCAATCACGAGTACATCACCCACTCCAAGCATCGAACCACCGAGCAAAAAATAAAAACTTGAAAGCACAGCGACGCTTTTATCTCTTTGAACTTTATGCATTTATGAAGGATGGCCCTCTCGTGTGGCCAGTAGACAAGCAGTTTCGATTGCTACAGAGACAAGGAGGTTGGAAAGAATTGCACTTCTCTCTCTCTCTCTCTCTCTCTCTCTCTCTCTCTCTCTCTCTCTCTCTCTCTCTCTCTCTCATAAACTGGTTTTTATTTATCTTCCTTACGTAATCTTCGTTGGAGTATATTTTACAGGAGGATTTGAAGACTAAGAATGATAGTTGTGCCCATAATTCTGCCTAGAACACGCTCACATATATATGTATATATATATATATATATATATATATATATATATATGTATATATATATATGTATATATATATATATATACTGTATATATATATATATATATATACACACACACACACACACACACACATATATATATATATATATATAGAGGTGTGTGTGTATTGACTAAGTATAATTGTATATGAAACCTATTAATGTACGCAAACCATCAAAAATAACAGCTAAATATCTAGATAGATAAGCACACACGTGCAGCCCCCTCTCACCAGGGTATGACTACTCCCTCTCCCCCTAACTACCCGAAGGACAGGGAGAGCTGAGCGAGAATGAAAACAAACACACACACACACACACACACACATATATATATATATATATATGTGTGTGTGTGTGTGTATATATATATATATATATATACAGTACACCCAAATACTTGCTTTTTATCATATACGGGAGATAAGTGTGAGTTTGATAGTATATGGGTGGGCGCGTGTGAAATTCATTTAGAGAAGCCCTCTTCAACCATCTATCTCTCCCCCATATGTTCTATAACTATTGATGCTATCAGAGAAACTATGCTGGAGAATGAGCACAGCTACTTTGTAATAATCAAACATTAGTCTATGTTAAGTCACCCCCATAAAAGTGGCTGAGTAATGTTAGCAGTTTTGTTTTTCCACATTTGCCTGAATACGAACAAAAATACTAAAACAAATTATAATTCGGTTTTCTAATTATTTTCAATTATGTTTTAACTTTAATTCTGCACACAAATAACGAAAACTAACCATGAGGAAATATTTTGTTTTTTTCATATTTAATATAACATGTTTTACCCGTCAGTTTAAATTTGAACATCCCCAGAGATATTCACGCCAGTTGGTAAAAAAATCATCGCTTATTACGTTTTTAATTTAATTTATATATTTTTACCACTCCTGTTAAATTCCCGTTCAGCGTAAACAAGAGTCTAAGCTATCGTGAAATAAGTACGTCTCATATATCGAGGAGTAATTTTCCACCAGCTCGGTCTAATTATGTGTACTGTAGGGGACACTTTTTAGTAATATCTATTTAGGATATAAATGAGACTGTCACTGTACTCCTCATTATACTTATGCGCGTGAAAATGCGCACATGGTATTGTAACAATTTATTTATTAAAGTAACATTATATATTCAACTGTATTTGTTGCTATTTTTGGAGTTAAAATTCTATTTGCTTACTATTTTCCAATGCGTTTTACTTTTATTGAAAGTTTTTCTTTATTTACTAACAGGTTTTATTTTCGGTAGAAATTTTAGTATGTTAACCGCCTATGTAGTTTTTCATGTACATTTGTTCACATTTTCAACAACGAAAAACAATAATAATGACAATTCCTCAGCATCACGTTCGTGATTACCACATACTTCTCCCTCAGTGTTTCTTAAAAGTTATATTTACCTGAATGGATTTACCAGCGGAAACGTTTACACTATTCAGTAAATAGCCTTTTAAGAACAGAGGAACTTAGTATTATAAAGTGCTATAAATTCGCGGATAACTGCAGCCATTTATTATTTGATAGCCATTTACGTTTCCATTTCTGTGAAATATTTAACTTAAATTTCCCCATTTCAAATAACAGTTCTTGCATAGCAGAAGTACATGTGCACCCACGGCAATGAGATCTACACCATATTTCTTCCTTCATTCATTTTGGAATGCTCCTCATTATTATTGTTTTACTATATTTTTCTTTGTCCAAAACATAAAAATTCCTAATATGTAATGGAAGCGTGAATATTCACAATTCACGATACTATGCACAGTTAGACTCAGGAACTTATGGTACACCTCGCACTGAAGGAGTACACCAAGTCACACCCTCACTGTACAACTAGTTCCTGTGTTTAGCCCCACCCACCACCTCTGCCATCTCTTCCTACGCTATCTGTTTGGTTACTCGCTACGAAGTAATGTGTAACAGGTTGCACTTCGGAGCGACGTGTGCCAGGGAATCCTGTATCCAACTGTACTTATCTAAAACCAATGGCTCAAAAAACTAAAGTTCGGCAACTTTGAGATCACTTTATCAAATATTGTTGAAGCAGAAACATCGAATTTGATCAATCTGGTGGAAATGAACATAGACGATTACGCATGCACACGTTCATCCGGTTTCTTTAAACATGGAGTCAAAAGAAGTCATGATTATCAAGTGGAGCTTCATGTCAAAGAAAATTAATCAGCTCTTCTTTAAAATGATTTAAATTCTCTCGCAAAATATTACTTTTAATAATTTAAAGCATCTACTATGTAACGAGTTAACTTTGGAAAGTATAAACCTCATTATATCAAGATGTACACAAATATCTAAAGACATTCAGTAAACTTCAGAAAAGAAGCCCGACCTTTAAAACAGCATTTAATAAACCCACTGACTGAGGATCCCTAAGCGGATCGGTCTGCATTATCGCCAGAGACAGCTTCATCGAATAACTTTCATATCGCCCATTAAAAAAAAAAGAAAGAAAGAAAAAAAAGAGGAAGTTGTTGGTTTGTTTACGTCTTGGTGACTGGTATATCCAGACTATACAGACCTCTTTTTATCTAATTGCTAATTGCAGCACTATTAGTGGGGAGTTTGTTTTCATTTAGTTGAATCCCTTCTTAATGTTCTCTTGGCTTTTTGTGCCTCGTTATCGTAGTTTTTATCTGTGGTATGAATGTCAATTTAAAGTGGTACTTGCTACAACACAGAGAAACAAGGAAGGGTCTGGACAGCTATGTAGCTTTTCATTACTCTGAGATCTTGACGTTTGAAGGATATCCCACGGATGATGGCTGTCTTTTAGAAGACATGTAGCGGTCTGTAAAGACTTTTGATAAAACTAGAGAGAGAGAGAGAGAGAGAGAGAGAGAGAGAGAGAGAGAGAGAGAGAGAGAGAGAGAGAGAGAGAGAGAGAGAGAATTTTCTCAAAACCACAAAGTTAATAGCCAAACTACTGACTCTTATTTAGCAATGACATATGAGAATAATAGTGAAGAATAAACATATTCTATATACCTCCACGAGGGTAAAGAGGATACGAGACATGTCCCTCTCTTATGAATGCTGTGTATTTACACCGACGACTAATTCCTGCGGACTATTTATCTCGAAGGATCTGACTCCCTTTCACCGACTATCTCGCACAAGTAAGACAGGCGACCTGTTCTTTCCACTCCGATCTTGATTCAGTATGCTAATCGAGCTGGGCGTCAATCATGGGGGAGGGGTGGGGGCACAAGGGAGCAAGAAGGGGGAGGGAAGGTACCTACCTAATGGGTCCCAAGAGAGGCAGGAGTACCACAAGGTTACTATCTCGACCTGTTCTCCCACGCCCATATCAAGAGAAACCATCGGATTCCATTTGTCTGTCCGTCCGCGATTAAATGTTGGAGTTCTAATCTAATCTATCTGATGAGCATGAATGCTTGCGCACGCACCGAAACTCTTTTTTTAAGTAGTACATAGTGTGTCTATCTGTATGATCTCTTGGCAAGATTAGCTTTGGTCACTTCGTTGAGGAATTATCATCATTAATATTATTACTATCATCAATATTATCATCGTTACTACTATTATCATTACCTTTATTATCATTGCCTGCTATTGTTTTTGTTATATTAATCATGAACTTTAGAGTTACCCAGAAAGTTACCCAGACTTAATCTTTATTTCTCTTAGTTTACAAAGAGGCTGAGATAATAATAAAAAAAAATTGCTCAACATGTGAATGCTCAATCAATA
>NC_090751.1:19190309-19192809 GCF_036898095.1 Palaemon carinicauda | reverse complement strand
AATGGGAAAAGAATATTCAGTTTTATTATTAATTATTAGCTAGGTTATAACCCTAGCAAGTAAAGCAGAAAGTTACAAGTCCAAGGGCTTCAACAAAGAAAGAAGCCCATTGCAGACAGGAAATAGAGAAGTAATGAATAAACTATATACCGTATGGGAAATAAAAAAGTTATCAAACATTAAAATCAGTAAGACTGTCAAAATAGACAATATGCAACACGTTTGAACTTCTTTCGTTCCATCACTTCACTATACAATTACGAAGTACATTCCACAATCTGGTTACTTCAGGATTAAAACTTCTAGCATAACGTGCATAATTGAATCTTGTAGTGGAGAAGGCAACACTGTTAGAAATTAACTTCATATCTATAGTCCATTTCTTTTAGCGATGCATATTTGCACCGACTCGCAGCGGTGCCCTTTTAGCTCGGAAAAGTTTCCGGATCGCTGATTGGTTGGACAAGATAATTCTAACCAATCAGCGATCAGGAAACTTTTCCGAGCTAAAAGGGCACCGCCTCGAGTCGGTGCAAATATGCATCGCTAAAAGAAATGGACTATAGGTCCATGTACAATATGGTATATTCTGGGAAGATGTGAATGCAGAGGATGGTTAGAATTGTGAAAAATCTTATGCATCACGCATAAAGAACAAACTCAATAACGTTGCCAGAAATAAATATCAAAATCAGGAATAAGAAATTTAATAGAGCAAAAGTTCTTGTCCAACAAATTAAGCTGAGATTCAGCGGTTTCAAGAAAGGATAAGGAAAAAAATACTTAAAACATGGTATACAGTAGAATTAAAACACTTCATCAGGATAACCTGATCACTGAAAATCTTAGACTCACAATGTGCCAACTTTTGTGTAATCGAAGAAGAAACAGACCGGCTGTGTTTCACAAAACTTTGAAATCAAGAATCACACCCCGAATTCTAAATGAGTAGTATATAGTAAATGATTGTCAATGCAAAGATGTTGAGAAACCACTATCTTTGGTCTAGTTACAATCATACTATGGGTTTTGTTAGGATTCATCCTCATCCCTGTAATTTGCAACATGTACTACTAAAGTTAGCTAGATCTCTACTAAAGGATTCCGCAACCAGAGGTGTACACTCAGGATATGGAATTGATGCAGAGTATCATCATCTGCATATGCAACAAGCTTGTTTTCAAGGCCAAACCACATGTCGTACCTATATACTATGTAAAGCAATGGGCCGAAAAAAAAATCCTGAGGAACACCAGATATTACACACCTATGGTCCCCATAAACAACTATTCTTTGTAAACTATTCCTTAAAATTTAAGCATTGATGCTAAGAAAAAAGTACATCTACGCTCATCTGCTTGTTGGAAAGAAGGGCCCCATGATTAGCACGGTCAAATACAACACTAAAATCAAAGACAATCATACGAACAATCAAGGAATTTTCGTACAACATTGGAAATTATAAGATGGGTATTATCTGCTCCAAGGCCTTTACAAAAACCAAACTGCAAACTAGATGTGCGATTACTTTCAGAATACCTATGAAGACGTTTTATCTAAAGACGTAAAAATATTCCGAAAATAAGGGTATTATGGATATTAGGCTGTAATCAGCAGGGCTAGAGCAATAACAAACTCAATTACCAAATGGAAAAACAACAATTTCTCCAACACTAGGATATTTTCCCTGTTGGAGCCCTTGGGCTCATAGCATCCTGCTTTTTCAACTAGGGTTGTAACTTAGCTAATTATTAATAATAATAATAATAATAATAATAATAATAATAATAATAATAATAAAAATTAAAATAATAATAATAAATAATAATAAATAATAATAATAATAACAATAATAATAACAATAATAATAATAATAAAGAGGAACGTCTTGCTAACTTGAAAAAAGAAATACCATTAGGATCTACACCTCCATAACCATCAAGGTCAAGTAACTGTTTTAATTTCATTGGATTAACCAGCATAAACTAAGTAATAAATCTTATTTTTAGCTATTTCAAATCTATATATGAATCAGTAACTGTCTCTTCTTCACCTCCACAAGTTGGTAATAAACAATGAATGTCTTTTCAACTTCATTGTGATCCCCTTACGCCTGAAGAACCTACATCAACATGTATTTCATCAATTTTTCCTTCTGAGTCGAGGTATCTCCATATTCATATACTAGGCCTTCTCCCTAACAGATTCATGTCCTAGGCCTTCTCCCTAACAGATTCATATCCTAGGCCTTCTCCCTAACAGATTCATATCCTAGGCCTTCTCCCTAACAGATTCATGTCCTAGGCCTTCTCCCTAGCAGATTCATATCCTAGGCCTTCTCCCTAACAGATTCATGTCCTAGGCCTTCTCCCTAACAGATTCATGTCCTAGGCCTTCTCCCTAACAGATTCATATCCTAGGCCTTCTCCCTAACAGATTCATGTCTTAGGCCTTCTCCCTAACAGAATCATATCCTAGGCCTTCTCCCTAACAGATTCAT
>NC_090751.1:19177809-19185309 GCF_036898095.1 Palaemon carinicauda | reverse complement strand
AGGCCCCCCACCCCTTCCCCCTCCCAACCAGACCCAGATAGACAGTCGACAGAGCAGTGACGACCCATTCTTACCATATGGTGCAAAATAAAAGTGGGTAGGATTTTTGGTGTTGCCTGGCGGAAATATAAGAAATATACATCCAAATATGAATGAAAATGTATTTGTAATACAATATAAATATTTTCATTGATAGGTATTGAGAGCATATAATTACGTGAAATAAATTGGAGAACACTACTGTATATATAATCATCATCATCATCTACGCCTATTGACGCAAATTGTCTCGATTAGATTTCGCCAGTCGTCTCTATCTAGAGTTATCAAAGCAATTAAAGCCATTCATTATCTACACACTTCATAGTCCTCAGCCATGTAGGCCTTGATCTTCCAACTCTTCTAGTGCCTTGTGAAGCCGAGTTCAAAGTTAGGTGAACTAAACTCTTGTTGAGAGTGCAAAGAGCATTCCCAAACCATCTCCATCTACCCCTCACCATGATCTCATCCGCATAAGGCAGTAGGGTAATTACTCTTATAGTTTCATTTCTAATCCTGTCCTGCCATTTAACTCCCAATATTCTTCTGAGGGCTTTGTTCTCAAATCTACAAAATCTGCTGGATATTGTTTCATTGTCATACCACGACTCATGTCCAGACCGTAACACCGATCTCACTAAACTGAAATATAGCCTGATCTTTTTTATTTAATTTCAAGCAATTTCACTCCCAAATAATACTTAACCTAATCACTGTCTAATTTGCTTTTTTAATCTTTCATTGAACTTAAATTCTAAAGATCCTGTATTAGAGATCATAGTTCTTAAATATTTAAATGATTCCGCCTTATTAATCCTTTCTCCTTCCAATGACATTTCATTGCATATTCCGTTCTCATCATCTCTGTTTTTCTTCTATTTATCTTGCACCCAATATCATATGATATTTCATGCATTCTGGTAAGCACGTTTTACAAGTTCTGTGGTGTTCTACTAATAAAGACAGGGTCATCAGCATACTCTAGGTCAGCTAATTTCTTGTTACCTATCCAGTGCAGTCCTCCAACAACCCCCACTGTTCTGTGCATTACAAAATCCATGAGGAGGATAAACAACATAAGTTACAACACATTCCGTTGGAGTACACTTTTCACTGGAAATTCGTTTGATAGGACACCACTAACATTAACTTTGCACTTGCTATGCTCAGACTTAATCAAATTTACATATTTAAGAGGAACTCCTTAATAACGTAGAAGTCTCCAAAAAAATTGGCTGGTGCATACTATCAGAGGAATTTTCATCGTCCAGAAATGCCATCAAAAGTGGATTTCTATATTCTACACATTGCTGCACCACATGTCTGGAAATGAAAATATGGTCAGTACAAGTTCTACCTTTTCTAAATCCTGCTTTTTCATAAAGTCAGTACAACTTCTACCTTTTCTAAATCCTGCTTTTTCATAGAGTAAATATCCCTATTTAATTGAAAAATAGATTATGATATAAAAAGTTATGCTTCAACATAAAATCATATTTAACTTAGTTGATTTATCGAGGAATAAATTCAAGATTATCACACAAAGAAATGATTTTACGTGGCATAAAAGGCATAAAACATACACTAAGATTGATTACAATTACACGTAAAACACTCATTTATATAATCCAAACAATTAACACATACATAGACACATATTATATATATATATATATATATACATACATATGTATGTATATATATACATTCTCTCTCTCTCTCTCTCTCTCTCTCTCTCTCTCTCTCTATATATATATATATATATATATACATACAATAAATACTGTACATATACATACTATATTTATGAATGTGTGTTTGAAACATATTATATACATATACTGTATATATACATACTATATTTATGAATGTGTGTTTGATGTGTTTGAAACATATAAATTCGTGTTTTACGAGAGAGAGAGAGAGAGAGAGAGAGAGAGAGAGAGAGAGAGAGATTTTAAACACGACATTTCTGGGGCTCTCGGAAGATATATTTGTACAACAGAATGCCCGACGAAGTGCAAAATTGTTCCAGAACAACTCTTCACATTTTAGGAGTTAACAGATTGTAGGATTGTAGGAGAGGATCAGACGAGACCCGTTCGTGGGAAGGACTGAATATTGCCTGACACTGTGCCCTGGATATTGGTTGGATTCGAGAAGAAAAAAAAAAAAAAAAAAAAAAAAAAGCAAGACAGAAGGCATTGTTGCATTTGCCCTTTAAGTGCGGACCTGATTCAATAAAGACTACATGATTTTCTTGTAACATCTAATATTCTAAAAAATATTCTTATAGCCTAAAATTATCTCACTTCATCAATATTATCATCCTCTCCTCCCACACCTTACTGACGAAATCATCGCCAATCATCTCAATCTTGAGCTTTTAAAACAATACTTCTCCATTCATCCTCTCCTCAGCCATGCAGGCCTGGGTCTTCCAACTCTTTTATAGTGCTTTTGGGAGACCAGTTAAACGTTTGGTGAACTAATCTCTCTTGGGAAGTACGAAAAGCATTCCCAAACCTATTCTATCAACTCCTCACCATGATCTCATCCACATATGGCATTCCAGTAATCTCTCTTATAGTTTCATTTCTAATCCTGTCCTGCAATTCAACTCCCAATATCCTTCGGAAGGCTTTGTTCTCAAACCTATTAAATCTATTGGATATGGTTTCATTATCATACCACGACTCATGTCCATACAGTAACACCGATCTCACAAAACTGATATATAGCCTGATTTTATGTGTAATTTCAGGCGATTTAATTTCCAATTTTTTCTTAACTTAGCCACTGTCCATATAAATTCATATATATGGGTCCACAAGCATACACAGACACATGCACACACACTGTCTATCTATCTATCTATATATATATATATATATATATTTGTGTATATATATATATACATATATATATATATATATATATATGTATATATATATATATATATATACAGAGACTTGCTCTTTATTATATAGGAACGATTTTTTGTTTTCATTTGCTCTAGGAAAAAAAATAACTTCAATCATATAAGTTTTTGATCAAATCAATTAGCTCCAGATAAAATAAAAATAAAATAGAATAAAAATACTCTGTTACCTACTGTTTTCAACCAACTGCCTAAAATTTCATTAATATTTTGCATTTCCAGACGGCCTCTTAATAAGTCAAGTTTTGAAAACAAGAAAAAAATGATAGGGACAGGCTTCAGGAATTCATCACTTGAAATCAGTAATTAACTGGCTGGTTCCTCTCTCTCTCTCTCTCTCTCTCTCTCTCTCTCTCTCTCTCTCTCTCTCAAGGAAATTTGGAAATTCTTAAAAGTATGAGGGAGGAGAGAGGCGGAAAAAAGAAGAAAATAGGACAAAAGGAACATAAAATAAAATTATGGCAAGGGGGACGGAGAAATGAAATAAGGAAAAAAAGAACACAAATAAACTCAAAGGATGGAAGAAATATGAACTAATTATTGCAAATGAATGAGATAAAAAAAAGTTTTTTAATCAACGTAAATGAGACAAAAAATAACTTACGAGAATTGATTTTCATTACTTAGACTAATATTTTGGTTACTCTCCCTCCCTCTCTTCCGGACCTTATTACCCAAATCAACTTTCTTCAAAATAAATCTTTTAATCCTGCAAAAGAAAAATTAAACTCATATGCCATAAAAATAAGTTAATCCCCCTTATATAATAGAGAAACTGTCTAACTATATATATATATATATATATATGTGTATATATATATATATGTGTATATATATATATATATATATAAAATTTATATATATATATATATATATATACAGTATATATATCTTTCCTCTCACGCTTAATGGGGTGAGGGAGTATTCATACCCTGGTGAGAGGAGGTACCCTAAGAGGTAAACTAGGAAACCGAACTCCGAAAAATTGCTGAACTAGCAGGTTGTAGTTAGGGATGGTGGAGGGGTGGGAAGGGCTGAATGTGTCTGTGTGCGTGTGCCTGCATCATGTATCTAAATATTTAGACGTAATTTTTGACAGCTCGAGTACACTAGTGTGTGCACATTTATAAGGTAATTGGACATGCTACTTTTCTTTTATAATGAATAGACGATATCGTAGTGGCCTCCAAAACTCGGAGATAGCATGTCTCCGGAAAAAACAGAGCTTAATATAATTTTAAGGATAACAGGAAAACTGTATTTACTTTTCGACGTTTACTATCTGGTGTCGACACGTGTTTCGAATCACTTTTTTTTACGAGACTCTTCATCAAGACTAATGTTGTGGATACAATTTTAGGATACAGCAATATTTCAATATTCGAAATTAATTAACAAATATTGATAAAGGAAAAATAGAAAATTCAATAAAATGAAAACAAATTAGATAAACTTTTAAGCACATAAATAATTTTTTACAAGGCCTAAGCATTTTACATATATATATATATATATATATATATATACATAAACCTTGCTTAATATCTTTTGATATTTAAAAGTTTCAGATTTGATGTATGACATTAAGTTCAAACATATGGTCTGTCGGTGTTAATTTTGTCATTTAGAATAATATAATACGAATGCATATAGAAGAAAGACATTTATACAGTGAGTACCAAACATTTAAAACTGTTCAAAACATTTTGAATTAACTGTATAATCTGAAAAACAACATACTCGACGTGAGAAATTGCATCATCTCTATTTATCCCATTAGTGAGAAATGGCGCTAATTGTTAAAGACAAATATTACGAGAAAACATTTCGCAGGAGTAACACGATGAATGTCTATATGACACATGCCATGTGCCTTAAAAAAAATAGATTTATTACAAATATTCTACTTTCATATTGCTGATATCTCAGTTCAGAGCAATGAGTTTAAGGAATATGTTAAAACTTGGGATAGAAAAGTAAGTGTGTGTACATGATGCAGATATTTACAGTACTGGAGATATATATGTATATATGTATATATATATATATATATATATGTGTGTATATATGTATATGGATATATATATACATATATATATATACATACATAAATATAGATACTGTACATACACACACATATATATATACATATACATAAATACACACACATATATACTATAATATACTATATATATATATATATATATAGTATATTACAGTATATAGCCTATATATATATATATATATATATGTGTGTGTGTGTTTGTACGAGAGAGAGAGAGAGAGAGAGAGAGAGAGTGTGTTCCATATCCAGCTGTCTCTTCTGTCGGACTTAGCAAAATATAAAAACAAAACAAAATAAAAAAAAATCCTTCAAAAGACGAAAAATCAGGAACGGAAGATAAAGGCAGAAGTCAAAAATCAGGAAACGGATTAAGAGAGCAATCACAGTGAATATGGAATTATCTGGATCTCCGATGAGATTAAGGTAAGGTCGCCTTCTCTCTCTCTCTCTCTCTCTCTCTCTCTCTCTCTCTCTCGCTTGAACTAAATCGCTCTACCAAAGAGCAAAATGTTGTCTCCAAGGATGGACTAAAAAGTGTTTGTTACATCAAAATCCTTGTAACTCCTTGTAATTAACTCTCTCTCTCTCTCTCTCTCTCTCTCTCTCTCTCTCTCTCTCTCTGAACTAAATCGCTCTACCAAAGAGCAAAATGTTGTCTCCAAGGATGGACCTAAAAAGTGTTTGTTACATCAAAATCCTTGTAACTCCTTGTAATTAACACTCTCTCTCTCTCTCTCTCTCTCTCTCTCTCTCTCTCTCTCTTGAACTAAATCGCTCTACCAAAGAGCAAAATGTTTGTCTCCCAGGATGGACTAAAAAGTCTTTGTTACATCCAAAATCCTTGTAACTCCTTGTAACTCTCTCTCTCTCTCTCTCTCTCTCTCTCTCTCTCTCTTGAAACTAAATCGCTCTACCAAAGAGCAAAATGTTGTCTCCCAGGATGGACTAAAAAGTCTTTGAGATATCCAAAATCCTTGTAACTTCTTGTATCTCCTCTCTCTCTCTCTCTCTCTCTCTCTCTCTCTCTCTAGAAATAAATCGCTTTACCAAAGAGCAAATGGAGTCATCGGGGATGGACTAAAAAGTCTTTGAGATATCCAAAATCCTTGTAACTCCATGTAACTCTCTCTCTCTCTCTCTCTCTCTCTCTCTCTCTCTCTCTTATACTAAATCGCCCCTACCAAAGAGCAAAATGGAGTCTCCGAGGGATGGACTGTAAAGTCTTTGAGATATCCAAAATCCTTGTAACTTCTTGTATCTCTCTCTCTCTCTCTCTCTCTCTCTTCTCTCTCTCTCTCTCAAACTAAATCGCTCTACCAAAGAGCAAAATGGGAGTCATCCAGGATGGACTAAAAAGTCTTTGAGACGTCCAAAATCCTTGTAACTCACTCTCTCCTCTCTCTCTCTCCTCTCTCTCTCTCTCTTTAACATACATTAAAAGGATAAAGGAGGAAGGGGGGAAAGAGGGAAAAATAATGAGGATAAAAAAATTATGTTAATAGGGAAATTAACACGTTGAGAAAGGGGAAAAGGAAATTAAAGGGAAATTAAATTAAAAAAATGAAATTTAAGAATAGAGAGAATAAGAGTAAAAAATATGTATGGATGCAGGTGAAATTAGAACGCAGAGAAAAATGAGAAAATAAAATTAGGGGGAATGAATTGAAAAAGAAAATTTAAGAACAGAATATAATGACAAGAGAAAACGCCAGGGCATGCAAAAATGGCAAAGAAAAAAAAGAGAGAGAGAGGGGGAACTGGGAAAACTATAAGATGGCTGCCGACTCTCATTACCTAAAGGAATCTCCGGGGTTCCTCTCTTTTCCAGATCTTCTCATCCTTATCAAGTTACATTGCTCCAATTTATTTTCATATAATCAAATTTATTCATCATAAATTCGTACATCATATACCAGTTCTTTTACGGGTTTCCTCGTACTTACTTTTACTTTGACGGCTGCTTTTCCGGTCCCATACAGCAGGGGAACCCCACTCTCTACAGGACCTCCACTGTCGTTTTTACCTTGTTCGTTCAGAGTATTTAAACGTTTCATATCGCGTATTGTTTCATTTACTGTCAAATCATCAGTGTTTTAACGATTCATGAAATAAGAAAGTCTTCAGTTTCCTCTTGAAAGCCTTAATGTCTTCAATCATTTGGAAGTTCTCGCGGGAGCTTATTATATAACAAAACTTATTGACAAGTGAGGAATAATAATTTGTTCACGGCGAAGGGTATCTTGATTGAAGCAACAATTGCGAGCCAATAAATTCACATATAACAATAATTAAATAAATAAAAAGAAAAAATAAGAATTATATAAAAGCTAAAAATGTGAAAAGCACAATTGCAACTGGACATGAATTTATGTTGATGAAGGGATTATGCTGCAAAAATGAATGGAGATGAAATAATTAAAAGCCATTCCGAGAATTGGTGTGATTATCAAAATAG
>NC_090751.1:19164403-19174809 GCF_036898095.1 Palaemon carinicauda | reverse complement strand
CTTATTGGGCCGGCATATCCTTCGACAAAATAGCAGAGAATAATAATAATGGACGTGGGGAGAGAGAGAGAGAGAGAGAGAGAGAGAGAGAGAGAGAGAGAGAGAGAGAGATCATCTTTGATAGTTTACAAGTTGCCAGCATATCCTTCGACAAAATAGCAGACGATAATAATAATGGGGAGAGAGAGAGAGAGAGAGAGGAGAGAGAGAGAGAGAGAGAGAGAGAGAGAGAGAGAGAGAGAGAGAGAGAGAGAGTGATACATCATCTTTGATAGTTTACAAGTTGCCAGCATATCCTTCGACAAAATAGCAGACGATAATAATAATGGGAGAGAGAGAGAGGAGAGAGAGAGAGAGAGAGGAGAGAGAGAGAGAGAGAGAGAGAGAGAGAGAGAGAGAGAGAGAGAGAGAGATACATCATCTTTGACAGTTTACAAGTTCCGGTTACAAATGATGTTATGACAATTGGCCGGCGTTCAGTTAATCTCTGCTAAAAATAATTGGAATAATTTTTTTGCTGATGTGACAGATATACAAACACGTTCTGTATCTGTTCTCGTGCTAGAGAACAGAACTAGACTTCCGCAAATGATGACATGGATAATGTTTCGGTAGAGGTGTGTTTACCAGTTTAAAATAATTATTGGTTTGGTGACTTACCGATTTATTTATTTTTCATATGTTAAAGTATTTCTCTCTTGGCTTTTATTTTCTCCATTACAAATAGGCAGTCTATTGTGTGCATAACAATGAAAATAACATGAATTTATAGAAAATTGCAAAATTATTATCAAAATGCAGGTAATTTAATATTATTATGACTAAACAAGCTACAACTCTAGTTGGAAAAGCAAGATAATATAAGCCCATGGGCTCCAACAGGGAAAAATAGCCCAGTGAGGAAAGGAAATTAGGAAATAAATAAACGATATAAGAAGTAATAAACAATTAAAATAAAATCATTTAAAAATATTAAAAATATTAAAACATATTTCATATATAAACTACAAAAATTCTTGTCAGCCTGTTCAACATAAAAACATTTGCTGCAAGTTTGAACTTTTGAATTTCTACTGATTCAACTACCCGATTAGGAAGATCATTCCACAACTTGTTCACAGCTGGAATAAAACTTCTAGAGTACTGTGTAGTATTGAGCCTCATGATTGAGAAGGCATGACTATTAAAATTAACTGCCTGCCTAGTATTACGAACAGGATGGAACTGTTCGGGAAGATCTAAATGTAAACGGTGGTCAAAATTATAAAAAGAAAAATGTATGCAACATTCATAATGAACTAACTGAACGACGGTGCCAGAGATTAATATCTAGATCAGGAATAAGAAATCTAATAGACCGTAAGTTCCTGTCCAACAAATTAAGATGAGACTCAGCAGCTGTAGACTAGACAGGAGAACAATACTCGAAACAAGGTAGAATAAGAGAATTAAAACACTTCTTCAGAATAGATCGATCATTGAAAATCTTATAGCCTATCGTAGGTTAGTTTAACTACTTTTATAATTATTATTATAACTCTCTCTCTCTCTCTCTCTCTCTCTCTCTCTCTCTCTCTCTCTCTCTCTCTCTCCTCTCTCTCTCTCTCTTTATATATATATATATATATATATATATATATATATATATATATATATATATATATATATACATTGCATATATATATATATATATATATATACATATATACATATATATAAATATATATATATATATATATATATATATATATATATATATATACATATATACATATATATAAATATATATATATATATATATATATATATATATATATACATATATACATATATATATAAATATATATATATATATATATATATATATATATATATATATATATATATATATATATCTTTTTTTTTCAGGGACTCATTGCTGAAAGTAATCATAAAAAATGTAGAATTACGCATAAGTAACACTTTAGATTTTCCTTTCATACATTCTTCCAAAAATGAAGAAACTCCGAATGGAGAACACGCCAGAGCAGCCTCGCCAATCTCGGAACTTCTTAAAATATTCTTAAAGGGAATCCTACTCTTGACGGAGGAGGATTCATTACTATCCTATTAGTTCCTTTAGCATTGCGTTCAACAGGAGACAAAGCCGAGTGTATATAGCAGGTCTGTGAGTTGTTTATGTTATAATGACAGAGGTATAATAGTTTCTTCTAGTTTAATACTGAAACATGTCTCTCGTTCGTATTTCATATTATTTTTTTTCATGTACTTCATCCTTGATATGGTTAACTAAAATAAAGTAATTTCTTAAATTCACAATAAATATTAGAGTTTTTCATTTTACACTCGTCAATCAATCCCTGGAGCCAAATAATAGCAATATCAATTCTTACATTGGTTTTCCTTACAATATTTTAGGCCCACATTGAATTACCTTTACATTCCTGGGAAATATATAAAAATAAAGATTTATATTCAATCTCTATTCGGGATACGTTTGAAAGAACTGAAAACTCTACTGAAGGGCTCACCTGACGCGGATAAATCCACTAAAACGTCAATAGAGATAAAAAGTTATCTGATACGAACATCGAAGGTATATACTTATGACATAGGAATCACACGGAAATCCTAATCAGTTGAAAGGTTTATCAACGGTACAGTTGGACACAGGAATTATAGGCACACCGCATCCTGTCAAACTCTTCACAGGTGTTTGGAGAGATGTTATCAGTGTTCGGTGACCTTACACAAAGTAACTCTCCGCTCAGGCTTTCTCCATCACGAGGCTCAATACTACACAGTACTCTAGAAGTTATATTCCAGCTGTGACCAAGTTGTGGAATGATCTTCCTAATCGGGTGGTTGAATCAGTAGAACTTCAAAAGTTCAAACTTGCAGCGATTTTTTTTTTATGTTGGAAAGGCTGACATAAGTCTTTTTATAGTTTATCTATGACATACGGTATCTGTTTTGATGTTGTTACTGTTTTTTAGATTAATTTATTGTTGATATTTTCTCATCGTTTATTTATTTCCTTTCCTCACTGAGCTATTTTTCACTGTTGGAGCCCTTGGTCTTTTAGTATCTTGCTTTTCCAACTAGGGTTGTAGCTTGGCTAATAATAATAATAATAATAATAATAATAATAATAATAATGTACTTCCTCAGAGCGAGGTGTACCAGGAATTCCTGTGTCCAACTGTACATCAAGAACAGAGGTTAAATAAATCTTTTCAGTACAAACACAGGTTTAAAGGCTTATATATTCCGCTCATGAGTGGTACATGCATGAGACAGTGACTATAACCTAGCAGGGCAATGCTCTAGAGCCAGGTTTCCCAACCCTGGGGTCCGCCAAGTGCTTTTCCTGGGGTCGCCAAAATCTCAAAAAATCAAAATAAAAATAAAAATTCAAAATATGGCAGAACTCGCATTAAGAAAAAATATATAAACGTATTTGGGGATTTTTATTTATCGACTTATATATATCTATCTATTCATATATTAATATAAAAAAAACTAAATTTTAATGGTGGTATCCCTGAGTGCAGTATGCATTTGATACGTGAATAGCATCACCGTCCACGTCCAATCAGGCAGCCACTCCCGCTGTACTGCCGCAGCGGGAAACACTGTCTACTATTTGTTCGTCTTATATAGTTAATGCATTTATACCTGTATAGTGATTTCGAATGTACTGCATAGGTTGCACTCAGTCTTTGTTTCTTTAAAATTCTTAATTACTCACGAAAAAGTGGTATGCCAACAATAGAAACGAAGTACTTCCCTTGCACCACACTATGTCAGTGAGTGATAGCCTATCACAGTATTCATAATGAGGCTTCTAAAACCACATGGTACCCCCCCCCCCCCTATTTAAAGAGAGAGATGGGCAAGGGAAGAGAAGAGAAGGAGAGGGGCACTTTTCATGCCCTCCCCTCCTACATTTTACCCTTTCCCTTCGCAACCCATTCCTTGCTCCTCTCCCCCCTTCCCCGTCTTTCTAGGCCCCTTCTCCCCCTGCTTCTTTTTTACCCCTGCCCTCCTCTCCTCCTCCTTCTTGCCCCCCCCCCCCTCCTCCTCCTCTTCGATATTTCCTTGCCACTTCCCTTCCTCTCCTCATCTTTACTACTCCTCTTCCTTTTTATTTACCTCTTGTGAATTTGTTTTGTTTCGATTATTATTTCATTTAACAAAATAATTGTGTTATTAGATGTGTTATTTTATTTGCATGTTCTGCGGCGCTGGTCACTCGGTCGAAAAGGTCGTTGGTTTGGGGTTTAGAGATTTGGAGGATTTTATGTCGCTGGTTTTTGAGGTTGTTGTTTTGTCAGTTGTTAAAAGATTTGGAGGATTTTGTCATTGGTTTTTGAGGTTTTTTTTTTTTTTTGGCAGATTATTGGAGATTTGGAGAATTTTATAACATTGGTTTTAGAGGTTATGTTTTTGGCAGTTGTTTAGAGATTTGGAGGATTTCATGTCGTTGGTTTTGGAGGTGTTGTTTTGACAGTTGTTTAGAGATTTGGAGGATTCTATGTCGCCGGTTTTTGAGGTTGTTGTTTTGGCAGTTGTTTAGAGATTTGGAGTATTTTATGTCACTGGTTTTTGAGGTTGTTGTTTTAGCAGTTGTTTAGAGATTTGGAGCATTTTGTTATTGGTTTTTGAGGTTGTTGTTTTGGCAGTTGTTTAGAGATTTGGAGGATTTTATGTCATTGGTTTTGGAGGTTGTTGTTTTGGCAGTTGTTTAGAGATTTGGAGGATTTCAAGTAATTGGTTTTTAAGGTTGTTGTTTTGGCAGCTGTTTAGAGATTTGGAGGATTTTATGTCGCTGGTTTTGAGGTTGTTGTTTTGGGCGGTTGTTTAGAGATCTGGAAGATTTTATGTCATTGGTTTTGGAGGTTATTGTTTTGGCAGTTGTTTAGAGATTTGGAGGATTTATGTCGCTGGTTTTTTAGATTATTGTTTAAGCATGTTAAGAGGATTGGAGGATTTTATGTCATTGGTTTTGGAGGTTGTTGTTTTGGCAGTTGTTTAGAGATTTGGAGGATTGTATATGATTGGTTTTTGAGGTTGTTGTTTTGACGAGATTTGGAGTGCTGTATGTCATAGATTTTTTCGTTTCTGCTTCGTCTTATTTACTGCGATTTGCAAATACATTACACCTCTTTTCCTTGTTACTCCTTCCTTGACCCCTCTCCTCCTCTCTACACCTCCTCCTCCTTGTTCCTTGCCCCTTCACTTTCCTTGCTACCTACCCTTTTTCTAAGACTGAACCACGAATAGAGAAACTCAGCAGCATGATACGAGCCAAGGCTCCTATTAAAATCAGTTTACCATTTAACAGAAACTAGTTATATATACTCTTAGTTTGTTTTTGTGGAATGTGACAAAATATTATCCCAGGAGTGGGGTTTTTGATTACTATTAAGCCTTAAAATTTATAATGCTATAATAAAATTTAATGATGTTAGTTTGTCTTTTCTAATCTTATAGTACCCCTCTTATAGAAGGATATTTTACTGTCCCTTACTTTTACAGCCATCAACTAGTAATATATAATAACACTTATACAACTAAACTAGTGGGGTCGCGGTCATGGCTTGAGGTGCATGATTGGGGTCGCCTGAAAAAAAGGTTGTAAACCACTGCCTAGAGACTGACCATATATATTGTACATAGGATAAAGCCCAAACGCCCTCTGCACCCAAGCTGGGACCAGGGAGAGCCAGGCAATGACTGCTGATGACATAAACCTGTAAGCACTCGCAAATCCCCCTTCCTTTGCTCACAAGGATAGTGTGGTTGCAAACACTACGAGAAACTATCGAGCTTGAGCATATCTCAAACCCCAGTCCAGCAGAAAGTCAGGTGGGACGTTTCCAATAGGTCGCAACAGGATCAAATAAAGGAATAAATACAGACAATAACGATTAAAGTTGGATTTAACCGCCTAGGACGAGATATACTCCCCTCACACGTGATGGGACTGGAGCCTGGAAGTCAGATAATACGGGAGTTTGGAAGTAACATAATACTGTAATCTGGAAGTCAGATAATATTGGAATTTGGAAGTTAGAAAATAATGGAATCTGGAAGTCTGATAATACTGGAATCTGGAAGTCATATAATACAGGAGTTTGGAAGTCAGATAATACTGGAATCTGAAAGTCAAATAATAAAGGAGTTCGGAAGTCAGATAATACTGGCGTTTGGAAGTCAGATAATAGCGAAATCTGGAAGTCAGATAATACTGGAATCTGCAAGTCGGATAATACAGGAAACTGGAAGTAAGATAATACTGGAGTTTGGAAGTCAGATAATACTGGAATCTGGAAGTCAGATAACACTGGAGATTGGAAGTCAGACAATACTGGAATCTGAAAGTCAGGCACTACTGGAATCTGGAAGTCAGATAATACTGGAATCTGGAAGTCAGATGATAATGGAGTTTGAAAGTCAGATAATACTGGAGTTTGGAAGTCAGGTACTGCTGGAATCTGGAAGTCAGATAATACTGGAATCTGGAAGTTAGATAATACTGGAGTTTGGAAGTCAGGTACTACTCGAATATGGAAGTCAGATAATACTGGAATCTGGAATCCAGATAATACTGGATTTTGGAAGGGAGTCCCAAAGTTCAGTACATTCGACTTCCGATAATTCTAATTATTTTCAAGTGACACCTAACAACGAAATGCAATAGCGTAGCACGCTTCTGATGGAACTACCGAAAAAGAATGAATAAACTCATTAAAGAGAATAAATAATCAAAGAGAATGAAAACAAATATTGAAAAGAAAAGAAAAATGGGATCAAAGTAGGGCTTATGTAAGAGGAAAGAGGACATGCGAGAATGAATAATTAAAGAGAATGAATACAAATATTTAAAAGAAAAGGAAAATGGGATCAAAGTAGGGCTTGTGTAAGAGTGAAGAGAAGGACAGGTGAGAATGAATAATTAAAGAGAATGAAAACAGATATTAAAAAGAAAATAAAAATGAGATCAAAGTAGGGCTTATGTAAGAGGGTAAGAGAAGGACAGGAGAGAATGAATAATTAAAGAGAATGAAAACAAATACTGAAAAGAAAAGAAAAGATGGGATCAAAGTAGGGCTCATGTAAAAGGGAAGAGAAGGATATGCGAGAATGAATAATTAAAGAGAATGAATACAAATATCAAAAAAAAAAAATAGGATCAAAGTAGGGCTTATGTAAGAGGAAAGAGGACAGGCGAAAATGAATAATTAAACGAGAATGAAAACAAATATTAAAAAAGAAAAGAAAAATGGGATCAAAGTAGGGCTTATGTAAGAGGAAAGAGGACAGGCGGGAATGAATAATTAAAGAGAATGAAAACAAATATTAAAAAGAAAAAGAAAAATGGGATCAAAGTAGGGCTTATGTAAGAGGGTAAGAGAAGGACAGGTGAGAATGAATAATTAAAGAGAATGAATACAAATATTAAAAAGAAAAGAAAAATGGGATCAAAGTAGGGCTTATGTAAGAGGAAAGAGGACAGGCGAGAATGAATAATTAAAGAGAATAAATATTAAAAAGAAAAAGAAAAATGGGATCAAAGTAGGGCTTATGTAAGAGGAAAGAGGACAGGCGAGAATGAATAATTAAAGAGAATAAATATTAAAAAGAAAAAGAAAAATGGGATCAAAGTAGGGCTTATGTAAGAGGGTAAGAGAAGGACAGGCTCCTTGAGAGAGGATACAATCCCGCCTCCGCGTAAGACAAGTTTCTCGATGAAGGTCAAGTGACTAATGATGAGTTCACCTTATTCACTTACGGCAGCACCAGCTCTCGGTGTCGATATCAGGAGTGACCATTATTGAACTGGCGTTGTTTAAAGAGGAAGTGGCCTCTGCTGACCCCATGTTATTTTGGTTGGTTTGAACTATTTACTGGCTTCACGTGGAATGAATTCATGGTGATTTTCAGTTACTTTGAAAAATTCAGTATTACGAGCATTTTCTACAATAAATTACTGAATACTAAATTTGATAATTTTTATATGTTTATCTCCGTTTTTTTATTTTTTTTTTATTTACTAATTTCATGTGAAATGAATTCATGTTGATCTTTTCCCGTTATTTAAAAAAAAAATATTAGTTTATCTATGAGTTTATCTATTGAAAATAAAAAAAAATTGAAAATGAAAAAACGAAATACTCATCGAAAGCAATATCAATTACCTTATCTGTAATTAAAACCATCGCACGACCATCAATTATGAGAACAATAAACATCCCACAGTTAGTATTTGTTTTTTCATATCATAGATAAAAAAAACATTCGCTTTGAAAAGAAAATAATACTGACAACAAACCTATGTCTCGCAGTTACTTCAAATATATATATATATATATATATATATATATATATATATATATATATATATATATATATATATATATATATATATATATATATATATATATATATATATATATATATATTTATATATATATATATATATATATATATATATATATATATATATGTATACACACACAGATATATATATATATATATATATATATATATATATATATATATATATATATATACATAAATCTGTGTGTGTATACAGTCTACACCATCTTTCCCACCGTTATCCCTACATTAAGGGGTCGGTTGCCTGATGCACTCTCTCCAACCTACTATCAGACACCCTCTTCAACCAAACCTTATTCTCTCCAGATCACCCTTCACCATATCTGGCCATCTAATTCTCTGTTTCTCTCCCGATCTCCGCCACACCAAACAGGTTCCTTCCAAGCCGCCCTCACTTCCTCCCCACCATCCTTCCTAAACACTTGCCCATACCATATCATTCTTGACACTCTTTGTCACCTCTGTTATCCTCACTACGCCTGCCTTTTTTTTTTTATTTCATGCTTAATTACAAAACCGCTCCAATGATAAGGTAAGAAGAAATTATGCACAAGAATCTCATTAATGACCTATAATTACCAAGCTAAAGCTAAAGTGTACTTTTAGGATCCAAGTCAACAAGCACTCCAATACAGAGGCAATTCAAATCGTGCTTTTTATTGCCTATACTGTTAAAAATTTACCGTAAAAAAACGGTAGAAATTCTGGAATAAAGGTTGACAGGCATTTACCGTTGTCAAGACGGATATATTGACGTAAAGGAGTGCTATTACGGTCACCAACCCGTAAAATATAATATAAAAGTAGAGTAAAATTACGGTCGCCAGTATTTTACTGAAATACGGCTGAAAACAGTATATATTTACGGAGAATTTTCGATAAAAATTACGGTTTTTTTTTAAAATGTATCGAAGATCTTCTTGCCAGCTAAATAGCCAAATCCGACTCGAGCTAACGGAATACATAATACTGATAGTTTTATAGATTTACCATATACTAGTCAGATAGAAAAACGTATGAATGGGTGGATATATCAATCATGACCATTCCATTCAAGGCGTTCGAACAGTTTACATGAAATGCTGTTCTCAATAATGAAATCAATGGAAACCAGTAGCTGAAACGGACTATCCAATGCTGTGTTAGTTGGAACCACCTATTTCCAGTGGCAAGATAAACCAAATTGGATGGATAATAGAGTCACTCACTACCTGTGTTCCAGAAATGTTTCAGATGTTCGCATAGCAACGTTCCTGCCTCAAGGAATTGCAAGGGACTACTGAAGTCCGAATATTATTGTACAATATGCGAAAACCTTTCACAAATTATATATAACGCAACATACAGATATATCTATATATCTATATATATATATATATATATATATATATATATATATATATATATATACATATATATACATATATTATTTATATATATATATATATATATATATATATATATATATATATATATATATATAACGCAACATACATATGACATATCTGTTTTGACGTTGTTACTGTTTTTAGAATGATTTATTGTTAATTTGTTCTCATCATTTATTTATTTACTTATTTCCTTTCCTCACTGGGCTATTTTTCCCTATTGGAGCCCTTGGGCTTATAGCATCTTGCTTTAACAACTAGGGTTGTAGCTTGGCTAGTAATAATAATAATATTAACAGAAGCGTTCGTTGCAATGCTGAATGAAAAATGCTTGGAAGCGCGCAATGAATCTTTTTGTTAATTATACAGCATAAGCCAACATGATGGACGATGTTGGTAGATGAGAATGCTTGTTTGCTTGGAGTCTTATGCATAAACAGACGTTGAATAAACAAGATACTGTGGCGGGTAAAGTAAATAAATATGATATGTTCATCTCAAACTTCGGTAAGAACAAATGAATAAACAATGAAACCTAAATAGGCAAGTATAGTGAGCTCGGTTAATTTGATACAAACAATGGATGTTCTTGCTAATCCAGTTCACTAACAT
>NC_090751.1:19149403-19151903 GCF_036898095.1 Palaemon carinicauda | reverse complement strand
ATGAATAAATATACATATATATATACAGTATATATATATATATATATGTATATATATATATATATATATATATATATATATATATATATATATATATATATACTGTATATATATACATATACATACATATATAAATTATATATGTATGTTTATATATATATATATATATATATATATATATATATATATATATATATATATATATATATATACTGTATATATATACATATACATACATGATAAATTTTGCACATTTTTACGTTTTTTTTTTCATATTCAAATAAGCCATATATATTTTTGATACATTAATGTCTGGATTCTCTTAACGACCTCGGGATCAGAGCCCCAGGCGAAATCACACAAAGACAAGAGCTTGGCTCCGGCCGGGAATCGAACCCTGGTCGGCAAGCTTGTATAGACAGTGACTAAGCCACGTGGCCAAGTGGCTTAGTCACTGTCTATACAAGCTTGCCGACCAGGGTTCGATTCCCGGCCGGAGCCAAGCTCTTGTCTTTGTGTGATTTCGCCTGGGGCTCTGATCCCGAGGTCGTTAAGAGAATCCAGACATTAATGTATCAAAAATATATATGGCTTAATTGAATATACATACATATATAAATTATATATGTATATATATATATATATATATATATATATATATATATATATATATATATATATATATAAAACAGAAAACTTGGGGTCTGAAAACCTGGAAAAATATAATTTCAGTAAATAAAAAGTCACAATGCAGGATTTTCGTTAACAAAGCACATTACAACTAACGATGTTCGATTTAATGAAAATCAACCAGCCATTAATTGTTCAAAAATATCAAGACAAACAGAAATAAACCTTCCAATTAATGAGAAAAAATATATGTAACATATTTTTGCACCATTGTTTGGCAAAAGCTTGTTATTACTGAAAAATATCAAATTATGAAATTTTTCAAAAAAAAAAAAAAATGCTTTGAATTATCAACCGCTGATTAAAATGTCATTTTCATACTTTTTATGAAATAAGCTCATTACCATTGGAATGAGCCATCACATATCATACTCCTTTTTACAGGGAGTAGAGGCGACCATAACGTGGCCTCTGTATCAAATTACAATGTGAACTATTTATATATTTATTTATGTGTTATTTATGAAAAACATTATAAATAACTGATGGTAAAGACACAGCACACGTGACAGCTTATGCCATACAGAGCAATTACCTGCGACTCAAATTAATCGAATTTGAAAAGCTTGAAATTTCCATATATAAATATAACAGACAACAGAAATGCAAAATTACATATGCACTGAATATATATATATATATATATATATATATATATATATATATATATATATATATATATATATATATATATATGTGTGTGTGTGTGTGTATGTATGTATATATATATATATATATATATATATATATATATATATATATATATATATATATATATATATATATATATATATATATAGTATATAGTAAGAGTGTTTATGTATAAAATATCCTACGTTAATAAATTAAATATGAAGGTTTCTCTTGTTAATGAAGTGAGGTCATATCAGTTTTCCTATCGTCATTCACTTCTAGTTTTATTACAAAAATGTTACAGTACAGATCGCTTTGAAATACTGTTATCTTTCTACAAATAGCGTATTTAATAGAACACAATCCTAAAAATAAAATTTTCCTACATAATGATCAACATGTAAGTAGAGAATCTTAAGCTATGGTAGCTCTTCTAGGAGAAGGGCACTCCAAAATCAAACCACTGTTCTCTAGTCTTGGGTAGTACCATAGCCTCTGTGCCATGACCTTCCACTGTTTCGGATTAGAGTTCTCTTGCTTGAGGGTATACTCGGCCACACTACTCTATTTTCATCCTTATTTCCTTTCACCAATGGGGTAATTTCCGTGATGGAACCCTTGGGCTTATAGCATCCAGCCTTCCTAACTAGGGCTGAGGCTTAGCTAATAATAATAATAATAATAATAATAATAATAATAATAATAATAATAATAATAATAATAATAATAATAATAATAATAATAATAATGATAATAGTGCATTCCTGCTATTTCCTTGAGTGAAATAGGTAAAATCAGACTTGAAAAAAAAAAAAAAAAAAAAAAAAAAAAAAAAAAAAAAAAAAAAAAAAAAAAAAAAAAAACTTTAGAAGAATTACCTATCAAAATATTCGCCTCGAACATTATGGTTTGACAGATAGCTATTCGTGAAATGATCGCCACTATCAATCGAGGTTTATGGCACTTCATCTGGCTTTAGCTGCACATTTCAAACCCTAAACTCAGAACGGCTAAACTGTTTATCTTGCTACTCTTTAATGCATTTATCAGTCCTCTTTGCTCAGTGATAAATCATTATATCACTTATATCCCCCAAATCAAAGGAAATCTATAACTCCATTTCTTTTAGCGATGCATATTTGCACAGACTCGCGGCGGTGCCCTTTTTAGCTCGGAA
>NC_090751.1:19147242-19148903 GCF_036898095.1 Palaemon carinicauda | reverse complement strand
GACACTTGACTAATGTGATTTGGCGCTTGACGCTTTATTTTTATCAACCAGCATCATATGGTGTAATGGCAAATAAGATCTTGGCAGTACACGTATATCGTCAACAACAACTACAACAATAATAATAATAATAATAATAATAATAATAATAATAATAATAATAATAATAATAATAATAATATTTTGCAGTCTATTTTCTCAATAGCTCGAATAATCTTCTTTTCTGTATTACTGTGTTCCGCCAATAATAAAGAAAAGATTATTCGAGCTATTGAGAAAATAGACAACAAAATTAATGCTAATCAGGCAGCCATTAATTCTCAATCAAACTTGCTTTAAAGAGGGTCTTCTACACCCACACACACACAAAAAAAAAAATAATACTAACAATAATAACAACACATTTTATTTGTTAGTTTTTGAGGGACTCCAATCCATGGGGCATATCCATCTTAAATAAGAATTTCAATCTTATACCAAAAACCTATGGCCACTTAGGGATTATTCTGCAGAGTTTATCCGGCACCTTTCAGAATTTTGCCTTAAAGCTTGATATTAAGAAGTCTAATTCTCAAGGACATTATACATGGTGTTTCAAACTCCATAAAAAGATTCCATTTAGCATTTCTGCTTCTTATAAGAACTCATCTTGGTCGCCTAAGCAGAGTCGACTGGCTGATATCATTGCCCATTGTACTGCACGCGTAACACACGCTGGTACACTGTAACGTTATTTGTATATATGCGTGTGTAATATATACTATATATATATATATATATATATATATATATATATATATTATATATATATATAATATATATATATATATATATATATCGCTCTTCCCTTGCATTGATAATTTGTTAATGCCTTTAAGTACTTCTATCAATCTGTTTGAATTTTTGTGACTTTCTTTCGCGGAACTGTTGTAATAAAAGCTCACTGTCTGTTGAAATAAAGTTAGTTAAATTCATACCGTTTATCATTTGATACCTAACTGGTGCCTCCGCACACCATATTCTAAAACAACGATCACATTATTCAGACATTTGATGTAAACATATGGGTGTAATTTTTTAACTAACGCTCTCACCAAACTTTTGATGAGAATTCCTTACACTGGCTCGAAATCTTCATTCACTATGCCGTTGGAAAGTTATGTCACAAACCACATAAATGTGATAATTCATTCAAAGTTTGATGACAGTACGCTAATAATCTAACCGCTATTTTCACACAATTTTTTTACGTTGTAAATTTGATACTCAGGCATTACAGACAGAGTCATTAAAGAAACTCTATCCGTCCGCTTACAAGTATTATTGCAATATTAATTGTACCCAAGACGTCAAAAAATTACGTCTAAAAATTTACATAAACACGCACCCACATTTTCAACCCTTCCCAACCAACCCCCTTCCTAACTACAACCAGAGTTTACCTCTCGGGGTACCCCCTCTCCACATGCCATGACTACTCCCTCTACTACATGAGCATGCCAGTATATATACATATACTGTATATATATATATATATATATATATATATATATATATATATATATATATATATATATATGTGTGTGTGTGTGTGTGTGTGTGTGTGTGTGTGTCTGTGTGTGTGTGTGTGTCAGGCACTTGCTCCTTATTATACAGGGGAG
>NC_090751.1:19127242-19142242 GCF_036898095.1 Palaemon carinicauda | reverse complement strand
TGCCTTACCTTATTGCCTTATTTTTTGTTTGGGTTCCCCCAGGTCCCTCAGTGTGAGGCACCTCGTATATCCACCAGAGAGTTGCTAATACATCTTCCGGTGTATTTTGCATCTTCCAGTCTTGGATGGTCTGGGATGCATCTTAGGTATTTATCGAGCTGATTTTTAAATGCATCTACGCTCACTCCTGATATGTTTCTTAGATGAGCTGGCAGCACATTAAATAGTCGCTGCATTATCGATGCTGGTGCGTAGTGGATTAATGTCCTGTGCGCCTTTCTCAGTTTACCTGGAATGCTTTTTGGCACTATTAATCTACCTCGGCTTGCTCTTTCTGATACTTTAAGCTCCATGATGTTTTCAGCAATTCCTTCTATTTGCTTCCATGCTTGTATTATCATGTAGCGTTCTCTTCTCCTTTCTAGACTGTATAGTTTTTAAAAATTGCAGTCTTTCCCAGTAATCAAGGTCCTTAACTTCTTCTATTCTAGCAGTATAGGACCTTTGTACACTCTCTATTTGCGCAATATCCTTTTGGTAGTGTGGGTACCATATCACATTGCAGTACTCGAGTGTACTACGCACATAAGTTTTGTAAAGCATAATCATGTGTTCAGCTTTTCTTGTTTTAAAGTGTCTGAATAACATTCCCATTTTTGCTTTACATTTAGCCAACAGTGTTGCTATTTGGTCGTTGCATAACATATTCCTATTTAAAATTACACCAAGGTCTTTAATTGCTTCCTTGTTTGTGATTGTCTCATTATTAGGTCCCTTGTATGCATACACCATTCCTTCTCTGTTTCCATAATTTATTGATTCGAATTTATCGGAGTTAAATACCATCCTATTTATCTCCGCCCATTCATATATTTTGTTTAGATCTCTTTGTAGTGAGTTCCTATCTTCATCACAAGTAATTTCTCTACTTATTCTTGTGTCATCGGCGAAACTTCTCACTACGGAGTTTTCAACATCACAGTCTATGTCTGAGATCATAATAACAAATAGCAGTGCAGCTAATACCGTACCTTGGGGCACACCAGATATTACCTGGGCTTCATCTGATTTCTCGTCATTTGCAACCACTATCTGTTTTCTGTTTTGCAGGAATTCTTTTACCCATTTTCCTATCTTTCCCACAATATTATGCTTTCTCATTTTTTTCTCCAATATGTTATGGTCTACCTTGTCAAAGGCTTTTGCAAAATCTAGATAGATCACATCTGTGTCTTTTTCATTTATCATATTATTGTATATGTTTTCATAGTGAGCTATCAGTTGGGTCTGTGTACTTTTTCCAGGTACGAAACCGTGTTGACCCATATTAAACAAATTATTTTTGACCAAATGGTTCATTATTTTCTTTTTTATTACCCTCTCATACACTTTCATAATATGTGATGTTAGACTAACAGGTCTATAATTGCTTGCCTCTAGTCTTGATCCACTTTTGAAGATAGGGGTTATATAAGCTAATTTATGTTTAACATATATCTCGCTCATATCTATACTCTGTCTTAGCAGTATTGCAAGTGGCTTCGCGATAGTGTTTGCAGTTTTTTTTTAACAAAATCGCTGGAACTCCATCTGGTCCGGCTGCCGATCCATTTTTAATTTCGTTTATAGCCGTGACAATATCTGCTTCATTAATATCTATATCCGTTAGATATTCAACATTTTCTTCTCTAATTTCTGTTTCATTATTCTCATTCGCAATTCTTGGCGTGAACTCACTCTCATATTTTTCTGCTAATATGTTGCATATTTCCTTTTTTTCATTCGTTAGCCGTCCTTCAATTCTTAGAGGGCCTATTTCTATTCTCCTTTTATTCATCTTTTTTGCATAGGAGTAAAGTACTTTGGGGTTTCTTTTTATATTTTGAAGTGTCCTTTCTTCTAAGTCCCTTTTTTCATTTTCTTTCGACTGTATAATCTTTTGTTCTGCATTTTCTATCTTACATTTTATTTCCCTCATTTTCCACACATTTTTTTCTTTTGCAAGATTTTTCTTCCACTTTTTAATTTTCTGAAATAAGATCCTTCTGTCTCTTGGTATGCACGTCTTTTGTTTATTGTTTTTTTTTCGGTACATATTTTTCAACAATTTTCTCCAGTATTTTGTACAGTATATCCGTATTTACCTGTATATTATCACTTATAAATACATTTTTCCATTCTTTATTCAGTTCTTCATTTATTTCTGACCATTTTATATTCTTACTGTAAAAGTTATATTTTCCATATCCTTCCCAAAGTTTTGTGCTTTTATTAATTCTGTGATCACTTGCTTTGGAATGAACTATCAATTCTATGACATTGTGGTCTGAAATTCCCGTGTTATACACTATTATTTCTTTAACCAAATTCACCTCATTCACAAATACTAGATCTAGGACATTTTCCTTTCTTGTTGGAATGTGGTTTATTTGTTGCATATTATGTTCTAATAGCATATCTTGAAGCTTTTCAAATTGCCTCTTATCTTCTGCGCTACTATTACTATCTTTTTTATATGTATACATACAACCACTTTCTTCTATCCGTTCTTTCCAATCCACGAAAGGAAAGTTAAAATCTCCGGATAGGAGTATATTCCAGTCTTTATGGTTTCTACATATATCATCTATTTTTTCTATTATTATGTCAAACTCCTTAGTGTTTGGGGGTCTGTAAACTACAATATTCATTAGTTTTTCAAATTCAAATTCTACCGCAATCAATTCACATTCTGTGTTGCTGTATTTTTCACATACTTTTCCTTGATAGAGAGAGAGAGAGAGAGAGAGAGAGAGAGAGAGAGAGAGAGAGAGAGAGAGAGAGAGAGAGAGAGAGAGAGAGAGAGAGAGAGAGAGAGAGAGAGAGAGAGATGCTTTTCATAACCTTCCCTATAATTTTTCTTATTCTTTCACTTACAATTTACGTATAATTTATTCTGAGAATGATTTAGTGCCTTAGAATGTTTGTTACTTAATTTCTATCCGCTAACATACCTCTATCACTTTTTTTTTCCTAAAATTCTATTTTGTTGCCTTTTCATATTTTCTCAAGCAGGAACTATAACGTGATTATTATTATCATCATCATTTTTATTATTACTATCAACCAAGCTACAACCCTAACTGAAAAAGCATGCTGCTACAAGCCCAAGGGCTTCAAAGTGAAAGAAGCTCAGTGCCCAAAGGAAATAGAGATATGACGAATATACAATCTGCTATTTGAGAAGTAATAAAAATATAAAACATTCTAAGATAACTACAAGATATATAAACAGTGATATACGGCTTATGTCACTCAGTTTGACAGAAAAACATTTGCAGCACGTTTGAACTTCTGAAATTCCACGATTCCACCGCCAAATTAGGAACATCATTCCACAAACTAATCAGAACAGTAATAAAACTTCTAGAGTACAGTTTAGTATCGAGTCTTATGATGGAGAGGGCGAAACTATTAAAAGTGACTGCATACCTGGCAATACGTACAGGATGGTACAGTCTACGAAGATCTAAATGCAATGGGTGGTTAGAATTTTGAAAAATCTTACGTAATATGCACAAAGAACTAACTCAACGATGGTGCCATAGATTAATATCAGATCAGAAAAAAAGGAATTTGATGGACAACAAGGTTTTTCCCAATAAATTAAGACGAGTCAGCACCTGAAGACAAGTTAGAAAAGGAATTAAATCATGGTAGAATGATAAAATTAGAATAATTCTCTAGGATAGAATGATCACAGTAAATCTATATAAAGACTTTCTCAATGTGCCATTTTTTGTGCAATTGAAGAAGAAACAGACCACATGTGTTCTCAAAAGTAAATTTACAATCAAGAATCACACCTAGATTTAAAGTAGTTGTATTTAGTTAAAGAAATGTTATCAAAGCAAAGGTCTGGATGTTGAGGAGCCAGTGTCCTCGACCTACTTACAATCATACTTTGAGTTTTATTAAGTTTCGATTTCATGACCAGTAATTTGCAACATACACTAATTTTAGCTAGACCTTTAGTAAGGGATTCAGCTATCACAGATATACAAACAGGAGATGGAACCAATGCAAAAAGAGTACCATCATCTGCATGTCTAATAAGTTTGTTTTCCAGGCCATATTACAGTCACTATGGTGAAAAACAATAACTACTCTTCGCAATATATTACTTCATAGTCTAATCATAACGTTAAGAAAGAACCCATCTATTCCCATAAGTTTGATTTTGAAAACAAGAGCCTAATGATTAACTAGGTCAAATACAGCACTAAAATCTAAATCAATAATACTAATTTGCCGACGGAAATCAAGACATTTCTGTACAACATTGGAAATTGTAAGAAGGGCATCACATGCTCCAAAATCTTTGCGAAAATCAAACTGTAAACAAGGGAACAGATGACTAACTTCAGTACAATTATTTAGACGTTTAGCGAAAAGACGTTCAAAAGATTAGATAACATATCTATGAAAATTCGGCAGTAGTCCGCAAGCTAGAGCTGCCACTAACATATTTACCGAAGTGAGTAACATTACCGATTTTCCAACTAACTTGCAAACATGATTGAACGATTTGTAATTATCTTGCATCATAACATCAGTGGTCATGCCGATTTAAGTAAGCTTAATAAACAATTAATAACTTAAAGATGAAGAAAAACTAAAATAAAAACAGAAATCTCAATATATAACTTAACAATGACATTTTAAAAAATTAATATGTAATTTAAACGAATAACAAGGCCTGCTTCCAATATGAACTTAAAAATGCCACTGGCATTATATAAAAAAAAGTTCCCTTCAAGAATGTTGGTGAAGATGTATCTGCCATCCTCACCACGAATTCCAGACCAGAATTGTTCCCTGATACCCGGAAAATCGGGACATTTAATATATTAAATGTCTAATAGTCAGAGGAACCAAGCAATCACCATAAAATGGCTGACACCTGCCAGTCACCAGGAACCGTGAGTAAAACATGTGTGGCCAATTCTCCCACCTTTCTTGGCATATTATCTTACTTCTACGGAAGTATAGCATTTTTTATTTCTTCCATATTATTCTGATCAACAGAATTCCAGTAACGTTAAAAAAATATCACCAAGAGAACTTCTGATATGATGCAAAAAGTCATTACTTGGAAGAAGATATCTTCCAGGAAGTAATTTGTCCGCTGCCTCTTTTGCTAATTTGTCTGCCTCTTCATTTCCCGCCACACCCACATGAGCCTGGACCCAGCAAAAATTAACCTTGTATCTTGCAAAAAAAAAAAAAAAAAAAAAAAAAAAAAAAAAAAAAAAAAAAAAAAAAAGAAAGAAAGAAAGAAACGACGACAACTTTGGAGCTAAATAAGCAGCTATCTTCGTGAAAAAAAAATACAGCACAGGTAACATACCGTTTGGGAGTAAAACCAAGGTCCAGTAAAAGTTATTCATTTTCACGGGAGCGAAAAGCTAAACTAGTTAGTTTAGTTTCGGGAAAACGGGAATGAGGAATGAGGAACATCTCATCACTCGGCTTACTGTAAAACACATCAACCAAAAGTATTACCTTTTCCTTTGTGCATTAAGTGACAGAGCCACCTGGTTTAAGAATTTCTTTAAATTACATTTTTTTTTTTTGTACCGATAAGAGTTTGTTCATTTAAATTCAAAACATGTATTTAGTTTTATGTCAGAAGTTAAAAATAATTTATTTTGAAAAAAAAAAAAAGTTTTATATTCCTGTTTTATATCTTTGATATTTCAATTATGAATTGACAAGGATTTTCTATCAGACAATAGTTTCTTTCCTTCTACGTCCATTTAAAAAAATATATTTTCAGCAGTGACATATCACCTTATATCATATGACATTTGAAACGATTCTAGAGGCCTTAACTGGGTCTATCATTCCTCTTAACACCTTATCACACCTACCACCTTTGAGCTTGGGCCTATGCTGGCATAGAAGAGCTTTAATCTAATCCAACCAACCGACCAGTCTCTTTGTGGGACCCGATTTCAACTGACTCGATAACTTTTCCGATTGTGGATTCTGTCAGTTCATAAAGTTCTATTGGAAACGTCCCTGCCTAGTTTATTTGCCAGACTAGGGTTCGAGTCCCGCTCAAGCTCGATAGCTTCTTGTAGTGTCTATAACTTCACCATCCTTGTGAGCTAAGGGTGAGGGGTTTGGGAGAACCTATAGGTCTACCTGCTGAGTCATCACAGCAGCCATTGACTGGCCTTCCCTGGTCCTAGCTTAGTGGAGAAAGGCTTGGGCACTAATCATATGTATTACGGTTAGTCTCTCGGGCATTGTCATTGTCCCTTGCCTCTGCCATTCATAGGCCTCTTTTAAACCTTTAAACAAACTGGAAAACAACTGAGAGACAGATTATCCTGATCTCTAGTTGCCGAATTATCTCTATTTTTCCTGCCTTAAACCGAATGAACAAAAACAATAGAGAGCACAAAAAGGAATACCGTAGGGTATCGAGAAAATGAGAAAATATATTCATCACAAAAGATAGAAAAGTATTTCAATCCCAGATCCCCCTAAAACAATTGAAAGTATTTCAATTATAGCACGGAAACAGCAACAGTTTTACAACTTCCTGATATCCGCTTCTCCTACCTGAACAGAGGACCCATCACCAGCGCATTTACGCTGCCTGGTTCTATTTCCTGTGCGTAACTTCCTGCGATAGATACTATTAATATTTCTTAACTAGAGGGCAACTTAGTAGAGCGCAGACCTCCGCTGCGGCAGCTTATTTCTCGACCTTTTGCTCGACCTTCACTTTGACCTTAACATGTATTAATTGGTGTGGATTTTCATATAGTCAAATATGAACTAATTTTGAAGTCTTTGTGACAACGATGTCCAAACTTATGGCTGATTACGTGAAATGGACATTTTGCTTGCCCTTTGACCTTGACCTTCCAAAATTTAATCATTTCCAGATTTTTCCATAACAGTTAATCCCTGCAAGTTTAATTACTCTTCGATTAAAATCGTAGCCGGGACGCTGTTCACAAACAAACACACACACACAGAAATCAAAAACACATAAACAAGGCCGGAAACATAACCTCCATTCAACTTCGTTGGCGGAGGTAATTAATAGTGATGTAGCCAACTGGCTTACTTTAGGCAATGTCGTTTTACTACATCTGATTTTCCTTCCAAACTATAACAAATCTATTTTGTAGGTATTTAGTGGTTTCAATATTACTTTATCCTTATTGCCAAACATAATCAGGAGAAGATGCATAAAAACCTCAAGTATTACAGAATAATGGATATCCTACTGAAATTAATTTTCTTTAAATATCTACATCTTATTTTGACATTCAACTTGACATGGGTATTTATTTTTATTGTCCAGTGACCAAAGAAATAGTTATTGAAGAAAAGGTTATGTAGCCTAATTGTCTCTCTAGCAGATTCAGTACTTGCAAATAATTATTTCATGTAAGGTATTAGGAAGAGAGTTTTGTAAATCTCCCGTGAAAATACTAGAAAAAAAGGCTGAAATTTCCTTCCAACCTAAATCTCTTTTAATTCTGACATGAATAAAGTGTAAAAACTCTTTACATATCAGAAAATGTATGACTCACTTTTTCTCACCTAGAGAATTTAAAATGCACACTTATACACAAATCAAATTATCCTCAACAAAACTATTAAAAATTATGGTTAGAATATCGAGATATCTGCTGAAATATTAAAAATTTAATTACCTTCGAATAAATCTTGAAGAAAAAAAACTTGCAATATTAACGTTTATAAGACAACTGCACTACATTCAAACTCCTATAGCAAGAAGGGCAAGTTAAGGGATATTACAAAATGGAAATTTCCGTAGCATAATTTATGTCAAAAATTATGAAAGAAACACTTAGCATGTACCTGGCCTACACGATCAAAGTTTTTGAGCAACTGTGCTAATGTTTTGACTAGCCTTGAACCCACCGAAATGGCACGACACAAATATGGACCCATAGCAGTAGTAATAGTATTATCATTATCAATAATAATAGCAGTAGTCACAGCAGTAATAAAGAATTGTAATAGTAGTAGTGGTGCAACTGGGTTTAAGGCACCATTCTTAGCCATATATTATCGTTATTAATAATAAAAGCAGTAGTCACAGCCGTACTAAAAGTAGTAATAGTGGTGGTGGTGCAACTGGGTTCAAGGCACTATTCTTAGCCACAAACTATCATTATCAGTAATAATAGCAGTAGTCACAGCAGTACTAAAAGTAGTAATAGTAGTGGTGGTGCAAATAGGTCCAAGGTTCCATTCTTAGCCACAAATTATCGTTATCAGTAATAATAGGAGTAGTCACAGCAGTACTAAAAGTAATAATAGTAGTGGAGGTGCAAATGGGTTCAATGCCCCATATTATCGTTATCAGTAATAATAGCAATAGTCACAGCAGTACTAAAAGTAGTAATAGTAGCGGAGGTGCAAATAGGTTCAAGATTCCATTCTTAGCCACAAATTATTATCAGTATTAATAGCAGTAGCCACAGCAGTACTAAAAGCTGTAATAGTAAAGGTGGTGCAAATGGGTTCAAGGCACCATTCTTAGCCACAAATTATCGTTATCAGTAATAATAGCAGTAGTCACAGCAGAACTAAAAGTAATAATAGTATTGGTGGTGCAAATGGGTTCAAAGCCTCATTTCTAGCCACAAAGGATTTCATCGTCAAGCTTCGAAAAGGCTACTTCTTGTCTTCGTAAATCAGAAAATGACTTCGAAAGGCCCTTCTTACCCTGGAGACCACAGGCACTAAATCTACTTTTCGTAATTTTGGCTGAGCTAAGGCAATAAATTCTAGGAAATGTTACGCGCCTAAATTTACATCGGTTATCTCTGATGAGATGATCAGGATGCTGTCCTCGGGAGATGTCCTTAGGTGAAGGGGAAGAGTTAAATCGAGATGATTTGTTTCTTGGGAAAATAACGATGTCTTTTGGTATATGTATAACAAGAGATATTTTTTATAAAATCAACAATTGAAAATTTTTCTCAAAATCAATGAAAGTGATTTTTAAATCAAATAAATGACCTTTTTTGTAAAGAGAAAACATAAAAAAGAACATATCTCTTATATGTAAATATCTAACTGATATAATTATAGAAAAATGCATATATACATACATACATACACACACACACACACACATATATATATATATATATATATATATATATATATATATATATATATATATTATATATATATATATATATACATATATATATACAAGAGTATATATATATATCTATACACACACACGCATATATATATATATATATATATATATATATATATATATATATATACATATATATACATATATAATATATATATATATATATATATATATATATATATATATATATACGAGTATATATACAGTATACATACACACACACACACACACACACATATATATATATATATATATATATATATATATATATATATATATATATATATATTATATATATATATATATATATATATATATATATATATAAACCATCATCATCATCATCATCTCCTCCAACGCCTATTGACGCAAAGAGCCTCGGTTAGATTTCGCCAGTTGCCTCTGTCTTGAGCTTTTAATTCAATATTTCTCCATTCATCATCTCCTACTTCGCGCTTTATAGTCCTAAGCCATGTAGGCCTGGGTCTTCCAATTTTCCTAGTGCCTTGTGGAGCCCAGTTAAACGTTTGGTGTCCTGTTGGCTCAAGTGGTTAGAGCGCCGTGCTAATATATATATATATATATATATATATATATATATATATATATTATATATATATATATATATATATATATATATATATATATATATATATATATATATATATGCATACATATATATATATATATATATATATATATATATATATATATATATATATATATATATATATATATATAAAGATTATTTAAGCAAAAATCATTAAAGAAAAAGTAAGTAAAACATGAAAGCAGGAACACCTATAAAATTATGTGCATTGTCAAGGGAGTACATTAGAAAAGAATTCGCCGCTCTCAGGAATTCTATCCCAACAATTTAAAATACGAAATTCATACTTGAATGCCACTTGAGTAGCTAGTTTGTCTGTGTGTGTTATGTATATGTATATGTATATATACATATACATATATATATATATATATATATATATATATATATATATATATATGTATATATGTATATATAAAGCATACACACGTATATATATATATATATATATATATATATATATATATATATATATATATATATATATATATGTGTGTGTGTGTGTGTGTGTGTATGCATTATATATATAAATATATATATATATAAAGAGAGAGAGAGAGAGAGAGAGAGAGAGAGAGAGAGAGAGAGAGAGAGAGAGAGAGAGAGAGAGAGAGAGAGAGAGACGTTTACTCTTCTCGTTCAGCTTTTCATTTGTGTCTTTCCCTTCGTCTCCTCTATGCTAGGTATTAAAGACTAATAATAGATAGGGTCTAAATGCATGGCTTAACATATCAATAAATGATCAGAGAACGTAAACTAGATATTTTATACAAAATATAAAGAAACTTTGTAGGAAAATACAAATTGAAATGATGAAGAAAATATACTGTTTATTAAAGAATCTCTCTCTCTCTCTCTCTCTCTCTCTCTCTCTCTCTCTCTCTCTCTCTCTCTCTCTCTCTCTCTCTTGTAATACTAAAACAATATTTCAATCAACAGCTCATAAATATTCCTATCCTTGATTAAGATTCGCTTTTATTCAGCATTTAGATTAAAGTCAACCATATCACTCTCTAACCCAAACAGCGAGTCAATTACTTTTCCAGGTAATTCTTTTTTACGTATTTTTCCATTCTGAACTTCATGTCAAAACGCTCCATGGCTTGAACATAAAGGGACAAAGCTGTTATAGAAATTCCTATTATATATATATATATATATATATATATATATATATATATATATATATACATATATATATGTATATATATATATATATATATATATATATATATATATATATATATATATATATATATATGCAACCAATCGATCCCCGCCCGGGACCGTGAGTTTAAACTGTTCACTGGGGAGGCAAGTGCTGTGGTTAGGCACCATAGCGGGGGGGTTGAACTTTCCCGGCTGACGTTCTGGTGAGCATCTATTCTGATGGAACTGGAACTGAAACCTGACACCTTTAACATACATATTGAGTACTGTGGACATTCTCTGTTTAAAAGGTTCAACAGTTAAAGCATGAATGTGTCAGACTGTCTTTTCGTTTTTCTCCATGGCAAAATTCGTTACCTGGAATTCTATTATTCTACACACCTGGTTCAATATTAATAATGAAGCAGTTTAAATATTATTTACTATTTCAGAACCCTTCTCAAATACATAATTACAAAGAAATCTTCATTATTAATGAAAATTAAAAGGGGAGATATAAAATGCAAAGATCCTTTAAGAAACGGCAAACTAACTATTAATGCCTTAACATTTTCAAAGAAATCTTTAAGCACATTTAGTTAAATTGAATTTGGCCGAAGGATACAATTTAAGCACCGACATAACGGTGGCTAATACAGCTGTGAGCATATTTGTGGCAAATACATTTGTGAGTATAACATTTATAGAAAATACAGTTGTGAGCATAATATTTGTGGCGAAAGTTGTAATATTTATAGCAAATACAGTTGTGAACCTAATATTTGTGTCGAATACAGTTGTAATATTTATAGCAAATACAGTTGTGAACCTAATATTTATGTCGAATACAGTTGAAATATTTATAGCAAATACAGTTGTGAACCTAATATTTGTGTCGAATACAGTTGTAATATTTATAGCAAATACAGTTGAGAGCATAATATTAGTTCCCACTGTACCTATGATATGTTCTGTTAATAACAAGACATTTCGAAAAGAGCGGATTGAATCTCAAGAAAGCTTGGGAAAACCAATCATTCGACGACTTCCTTCAGACTCCAATGGACACCAATGAACATTTAGTCTATGTAAAAATAAAATTATGAAATCAAGTTACCCTACTAATAAGAACGACTGACAAGATTAAGACGTTCTGGAAGTAATCACATAAGGAATAGCACATTTCACACAGCTATTAAGAACAGAAACCTTTAATTGATTTGTTTAATTCTAATTTTATAGTCACCTATAATGCCGTGTTTTTAAGGTTTAAAGGACTCCCATGAATGGCAGAGGCAAGGAACAGTAACATTGCACAAGGACCAAAGGCCCCTCACCATCTAAAATAGGGGGGCCAGGCAATGGCTTCTAATGGCTTGGCAAGCAGACCTATAGGCTCCCTAACCAAGCCCCGTCATTATTATTATTATTATTATTATTATTATTATTATTATTATTATTATTATTATTATTATTGTTATTGTTATTGTTGTTGTTGTTATTATTAATAGCCAAACTACAACCCTAGTTGGAAAAGCAAGATGCTATAAGCCCAAGGGCTCCAACAGGGAAAAGGAGCACAGTGAGGAAAAGAAACAAGGAAAAATAAAATATCTTAAGAACAGCAACACCACCAAAATAAATATTTCCTATATAAACTATAAAAACTGTACCAAAACCTGAGGAAGAGAAATAAGACAGAATACTGTGCCAGAGTGTACCCTCAAGCTTACAAAGATGATGAGGTTGCACACACTGCAAGATACTATCGAGCTTGGGCATACCTCGAATCCAAGTCCAACATATCGCCAGGCAGGGGTGTTCCCAATGGTTTACCAAAACTAACAACTCTATGGACAATCTGCCTAAAGTTCAACGTGCACAAGAATAGACAATAAAGATAACAATAGTATATAATCAGGAATAAAATATAATTCTTACAATAACTATTTCTTACTGTTTCGAAATAATACCTTAATACAAATCATTCTCTTGGAAAGAATTCTTGAGTATTAAACATGTATCATAATTCTTTAAAATCATGTAACATAACATAAAAATATGACTAAGAACGTCTATCGTTGACCAATAATAACTTGTCTTAAAAAAATTGACCACAATTTAAAGAAAACTAAAAAAAAACAAAAAACATATAGACATAAGCATAGATTAAAAAATTAATTTTCGACTAATCTAATATGTATAAGTTAAGAACAAAAGTTAAACAATTAGGTCTTCAGGCTCAAACGGGTTTTATTTAACTCCTCCACAATCTAATGATTAATAGTGCTAGAGCAAAATGAAATATCAAAATAACCCTCCATAAAAATTCAACCTTTACAAATTCTGACCGACCAAAAAATATAACTTCACCTATAGTCAATTCTTTTTCGTGAGGCAGAATTACACCCACTCGCAGGGGTGCTCTTTTAGCTCGGAAAAGTTTCCTGCTCGTTGATTAGTTAGAGAAAATAATTCTAACCAATCAGAGAGCAGGGAATCTTTCCGAGCTAAAAGGGCACCGCTGCGAGTCGGTGAAAATGCGCCTCATTAAAAAAAAATTACACTATAGCTTTTACCCACGTTGCAACCATTTTGTTTTCCACAAAATATAAATGAGCTAAAAACGTTCTTCCCCAGAAGAATTCTTCCATTACCTACGAACCTCTACCTCTGGTCTATAGAATAAAATGAGAATCCCACAGCGACAGAAGAGCGAATACTAAAATGCTGATTACCATAAATAGATAAGCGGTGTCGTCCTCTTCTCATTAAGGAATGGAGCAACCCAAATTCCACTATGAATTTTTCACTTCGCAAAAGAAATTCATTTCGGGTGGAATTTACAAATTGCTGAAGCTTTTTCTGGAATTAGTGATTAGCGGTTTTTATTAAAAGTAGGCTGTTCCCCTAACAGAAGGTGACTCCATTGAAAATTCAAAACAATAATCGACCTCGTATTCAGACTCTCTAACTGTTGAATCGTGGATGAAACCCCCTTTGCAGAAAACTGACACGGCAAATTAGTAATGAAAATCTAAACATGCTTCAAAAATAAACATAAGAAATTCATTAATAACCAATTCTAATAACCATGAAGAGTTTTTCTAAACTAACCTCTAAATAAAAGAAATCGCAAAGTTTTCACTGCTGTATTAACCTATGACGATATGACAAGATCTTGAGACTTTGAGTTTCTTTGTGCCCGTAGACATTCGCCAAGCGCCCCAACCCACTCATATTTCACGCCCTCTTTTCGTACAGTATGCAGAAAAACTGGTGATACTTTTCTATATTTGTATTGGATAAGCGGTGTTCTTAAATTACCACTTAGTATCAAATCTTATATTTTACTTTGTAAGCAGTGTATGTACGAGGCAACGTTGGTCACTTGTTATGTAGAATTTCATCATCTCTTATTGAGCGAAGTTTCAAATTATTTCGTAGTTGGAAGCTGTCTCATTATAAATGTAAAGAATGTAAGAGTTGCCAGCTATTGACTTTCGAACGAAAATCACGGAAATCGGGTATCGCAAGTTTTGATGCATACTCTACAATTTATTACAATAATATTATATCTTAAGTAAATAACCCATATTTTTCAAATTCAACACTAAAAGAAAAAAAAAGTTATATAGGCCCCTGCTTTGCTGGAAGTCTAAGCTTCAGCCTAGTCAGCCTTATGGCTAATACAGCCCTGTCGGAAACGCATCTTAAAATAATCATAAAAAATGAAATTCTCAATAAATAAACTTGAATAAACTTTTTTAATATTAGTAAATATTCAATAGATAATACATATAACTTGGACAAATACAAATGTACAACTTTATTTTTTTTTTTTGGGGGGGGGGTGTTCTTAGTTGTGGTTTCTCAGTACCCTGGCAAACACCTGCATAACTTCCCACATAAGACAAGAGGAGATCTCTTCCCTTAGGAGGATTTACTCACTTCCCCTTCCTTTTGTACTTCTGACTGAAGTATGACCCTGTTCGTGAAGATTAAAGCTGGTCTTTTATATCACACAGATGGT
>NC_090751.1:19114742-19122242 GCF_036898095.1 Palaemon carinicauda | reverse complement strand
AGGTCAAAGAGCCTCTAATGCTAAAAGTAAGGAGCCTCAAAATAGAGGTGAAAGAACCTCTAATGCTAAAAGTAAGGAGCCTCAAAATGGAGGTCAAAGAGCCTCTAATGCTATAAGTAGGGAGCCTCAAATTAGAGGTCAAAGAGCCTCTAATGCTAAAAGTAAGGAGCCTCAAAATAGAGGCCAAAGAGCCTCTAATGCTACAAGTAAGGAGCCTCAAAATAGAGGTCAAAGAGTCTCTAATGCAGGAGATGCTGCACCTCAAAAACGAGGTCAAAGACCCTCTAACGCTAAAACTAAGGAGCCTCAAAATAGGCCAAAGAGCCTCTAATGTTAAATGTAAGGAGCCTCAAAATAGAGGTCAAAGAGCCTCTAATGTTAAAAGTAGAGCCTCAAAATAGAGGTCAAAGAGACTCTAATGCTAGAAGTGAGCAGCCACAAAATAGAGGTCAAAAAGCCTCTAATGCTAAAAGTAAGGAGCCTCAAAATAGAGGTCAAATACCCTCTAATGCTAAACGTAAGGAGCCTCAAAATATAGGTCAAAAGCCTCTAATGCTAAACGTAAGGAGCCTCAAAATAGAGGTCAAACAGCCTCTAATACTAAAAGTAAGGAGCCTGAAAATAGAGGTCAAACAGCCTCTAATGCTAAACGTAAGAAGCCTCAAAATAGAGGTCAAAGACCTTCTAATGCTTAAAGTGTGGAGCCTAAAAATAAAGGTGAAAGAGCCTCTAATGCTAAAAGTAAGGAGCCTCAAAATGGAGGTCAAAGAGCCTCTAATGCTAAAAGTAAGGAGCCTCAAAATAGAGGTGAAAGAACCTCTAATGCTAAAAGTAAGGAGCCTCAAAATGGAGGTCAAAGAGCCTCTAATGCTATAAGTAGGGAGCCTCAAATTAGAGGTCAAAGAGCCTCTAATGCTAAAAGTAAGGAGCCTCAAAATAGAGGCCAAAGAGCCTCTAATGCTACAAGTAAGGAGCCTCAAAATAGAGGTCAAAGAGTCTCTAATGCAGGAGATGCTGCACCTCAAAAACGAGGTCAAAGACCCTCTAACGCTAAAACTAAGGAGCCTCAAAATAGGCCAAAGAGCCTCTAATGTTAAATGTAAGGAGCCTCAAAATAGAGGTCAAAGAGCCTCTAATGTTAAAAGTAGAGCCTCAAAATAGAGGTCAAAGAGACTCTAATGCTAGAAGTGAGCAGCCACAAAATAGAGGTCAAAAAGCCTCTAATGCTAAAAGTAAGGAGCCTCAAAATAGAGGTCAAATACCCTCTAATGCTAAACGTAAGGAGCCTCAAAATATAGGTCAAAAGCCTCTAATGCTAAACGTAAGGAGCCTCAAAATAGAGGTCAAAGACCCTCAAATGCTAAAAGTAAGGAGCCTCTAAAAAAGACCCTCTAATGCTAAACGTACGAAGCCTCAAAATAGAGGTCAAAGACCCTCTAATGCTTAAAGTATGGAGCCTAAAAATAGAGGTGAAAGAGCCTCTAATGCTAAAAGTAAGGAGCCTCAAAATGGAGGTCAAAGAGCCTCTAATGCTAAAAGTAAGGAGCCTCTAAATAGAGGTGAAAGAACCTCCAATGCTAAAAGTAAGGAGCCTCAAATTAGAGGTCAAAGAGCCTCTAATGCTAAAAGTAAGGAGCCTCAAAATAGAGGCCAAAGAGCCTCTAATGCTAAAAGTAAGGAGCCTCAAAATAGAGGTCAAAGAGTCTCTAATGCAGGAGATGCTGCACCTCAAAAATGAGGTCAAAGACCCTCTAATGCTAAAAGTAAGGAGCCTCAAAATAGAGGTTAAAGAGCCTCTAATGCTAAAAGTAAGGAGCCTCAAAATAGGTCAAAGAGCCTCTAATGTTAAAAGTAGAGCCTCAAAATAGAGGTCAAAGAGACTCTAATGCTAGAAGTGAGCAGCCTTAAAATAGAGGTCAAAGAGCCTCTAATGCTAAAAGTAAGGAGCCTCAAAATAGAGGTCAAATGCCTCTAATGCTAAACGTAAGGAGCCTCAAAATAGAGGTCAAAAACCTCTAATGCTAAACGTAAGGAGCCTCAAAATAGAGGTCAAAGACCCTCAAATGCTAAAAGTAAGGAGCCTCTAAAAAAGACCCTCTAATGCTAAAAGTGAGGAGCCTCAAAATAGAGGTCAAAGAGACTCTAATGCTGAAAGTGAGCAGTCTCAAAATAGAGGTCAAAGAGCCTCTAATGCTAAAAGCAATGAGCTTCAAAATAAGAGGTCAAAGACCCTCTAATGCTAAACGTAGGGAGCCTCAAAATAGAGGTGAAGGAGCCTCTAATGCTAAATGTAAGGAGCCTCAAAATGGAGATCAAAGACCCTCTAATGCTAAAAGTAATGAGCCTCAAAATAGAGGTCAAAGGGATTCTAATGCTGAAAGTGAACAGTCTCAAAATAGAGGTCAAAGAGCCTCTAATGCTAAACGTAAGGAGCCTCAAAATAGAGGTCAAAGACCCTCTAATGCTCAAAGTAAGGAGCCTCAAAATAGAGGTCAAACAGCCTCTAATACTAAAAGTAATGAGCCTCAAAATAGAGGTCAAAGACCCTCTAATGCTAAGAGTAAGGGGCCTCAAAATAGAGGTAAAAGAGATTCTAATGCTAAAAGCGAGCAGTCTCAAAATAGAGGTCTAAGAGCCTCTAATTCTAAACGTAAGGAGCCTCAAAATAGAGGTAAAAAATCCTCTAATGCTCAAAGTAAGGAGCCTCAAAAGGGAGGTCAAAGACCCTCTAATGCTAAAAGTAAGGAGCCTCAAAATAGAGGTCAAAGAGCCTCTAATGCTAGAGGTAAAGCACTTCAAATTAGAGATCAAAGAACATATAATTCTAAGATTATAGTACCTCAAAATAGAGGTCATAGAGCCCTTAATACTAAAGTTATGGCACCTCAAAATAGAGCTTAAATATCCTCTAATGTTGGAAGTATGGCACCTCAAAATAAAAGGTCAAAGAGCCTTTAATGCTAGAGGTAAGGTACCTCAAAATAGAAGCCAAATAGTCTGGCTTATTCTTTGTATATTCACCCTACGCATTGGTTTCCTGCGCGCCAGCACTTTTCTGCGCCTTCACCAAAAACTGTGCTTCAGCAGAAACTGAGCACCAGCAGCATCCTGTGCGCCAACGCTCCAGTACTCTCCTTCGCACTCGTGCGAGAGGCAAAAAGAATGAAAACTTTTAGACAGGTTAAAATTGCACCGTTCCCCTCCCCGCAAACGCATGACAGCATGCCCACCGGGCAAAAAGGGAAGAGGCTTCACAGAAGGGTTCAAGATCCCGAAGATTCCATCTTCCAAGGCGAATCAAATGATTCCCCTGAAGAAAGGAAAGATGAATACTGTGAAGAACTGCAGAGTATAATAGGTGAGAACCTAGAGAGATATGAAAATTGTGATTAATGACTTCAATGCTAAAATTGGAAGGAATAATTAAGGGATAGAAAATGTGATGGGTGTTGAGGTTCTTGGCGAAGTTGCAAATGAAAATGGGGCACATTTTATAAGTTATTGTTCAACAAACAATCTTGTTACTGGAAGTACTCTTTTCCAGCACAAGGAGATCCACAAATATACAAGGACTTCACCATGTGGCAATTACAAATATCAAATAGATCACATAGCCATTGATAAAGAGAGAAGGAGGACTCTGCGAAATGTAACAAGCTATAGAGGTGCAGTTATTGGTAGTGATCACAAGCTCCTCATTGCCACACAAATATTAAAACTGAAAGAACCCAACAGAAATGTAAATAGAATACCTAAGTTTGATACAACTAAGCTTCTAGAGGATGAGCACAGAAATCTTTGTAACTGAATGTAGGAATCGATTTACAGTCTTAAGAGACTTTAAAAGACGAAGTTTGGGGACATACAGTTACAAGGAGAAAACCATGGATATCAAATGATACTTGGGATACTATAAAAAGAAGACAAAGACAGAAATTGATTTCTTAAAGTTTTCGAGGAAGTAATGAAAATTACAAGGCAGAACATGCCAAGTATTTCAGTATTGATAGTGAGGTCAAAAGAAATATCAGGAGTGATTGGAGAGAATATTTAGACAGGAAAGCAGATGAGGCTGACAAAGCTATGAATTCAGGGAGTGGCTTTGTTGTAGGAATATCTCTTGGAATTATTAATTAAATCTCTACGGGAAAAAAGAAGCATATACCCATCAAAAAGAAAGATGGATCTGTTATAACAAAAGAACATGAAGAAAGGTAACGTTAGATTGAACACTTTAGTGAGGTCATGAATAGGAAATACGAAGGGAATAATTTGGTTGATATACCTGAAACTGATGGAGACCTTGATGTGCCCATGAATGAATTAGGTGTGTTTGAAGTCGAAGCCATTCTTAAAAAAAAAACTCAAAAGATGGAAAGCCCCTGGATACGAAGGAATAACTGCTGAGATGATATTGCCTGAAAATTAAGTGACTCCCAGATTATCTACAAGATTATTTTGTAGAATGTGGCGTGAAGAGGCAAAGCCTTATGTATGGGAGCTAGGAGTGCTGGTGAAAATGACAAAAAAAGACCTGACTGATTGCAATCATTACAGAGGCATCACACTTACGTCAGCTGTCATGAAAATATATAGAATGCTCATTCTAAAGAGACGAAAGAGAAAGATTGATGAAAAGTTGAGAGATGAACAAGCAGGATTTAGAAAAGGTAGAAATTGTTGTTTTGTTTATGTGCTCTAGCAAATTTTGTGGAGAGTCCTGCGACATTATGGAGTTCCTCTCAAATATGTAAATTTATTTGTTTGTTCATAAGCATAGCAAATGCAAAGTTAATATTAGTGGCGTCTTATCAAACGAATTTCCCGTGAAAAGTGGAGTACTCTAAGGGAATGTGTTGTTACCTATGTTGTTTATCCTCCTCATAGATTTTGTAATGCATAGATCGGTTGGGGATGGTGGAGAGGGATTGGACTGGATTGGTAACAGAAAATTAGGAGACCTAGAGTATGCTGACGACGCTGTCCTAATCAGCCGAACACCACAGGGTTTGGAAAGGCTTGCTTACCAGAATGCATGAAAAATCACATGAGGTTGGGCTCGAGATAAATAGTAGAAAGACAGATGATGAGAACGGAATATGCAATGGAAGATGAAATATCTTTGGAAGGATAAAGGATTAATGAAGTAGAATTATTCAAATATTTAGGAACTATGATATCTAATATAGGAGCTTTAGAGTTTGTGTTCTATGAAAGATTGAAAAAAGCAAATCAGTGGATGGCTAGGTTAAGTCAAATTTGGAAATCAGGTCGCCTAAAATTACATATAATAATCAGGCTATATATCAGTTTAGTGAGATCGGTGTTACTGTATGGTCGTGAATCTTGGTATATTAATGAAACTCATTTTGTAGATTTGAGAACAAAGCCCTCAGAAGAATATTGGGTGTTAAATGACAGGACAAGATTAGAAATGAAACTAAGAGAGATTACTCGAGCGCCACATGTGGATGAGATCATAGTGAGGGGTAGATGGAGATGGTTTGGGGATGCTCTTTGTTCTCCCTAAGAGACATTAGTAAATCAAACTTTAAAATGGCCTCCACAAGGCACTAGAAGAGTTGGAAGACTCAGGACTATAAAGCATGAAGTAGGATATTGTGATTGGAGAAGTATTGAACTAAAAACTGAAGATAGAGACGACTAGCGAAATCTAATTGAGGCCCTTTGCGTCAATAGACGTGGGAGGAGATGATGATGATGATGATATGTGGGCAGTGGCTTCAAGCATCTAGCTCAAGGCGAGTCACTTAGCCTCCTTCCTCTAAAAACCCTTTTGATGCTCTACCAATGCAAAATAATGGACGATCCTTAATATCTTCCAAAATAATTTGAATTTCTATTTTATTTCTTTTATTTTAGGTATAAATAAATCCTTATCATTCACTATCGGTACTATCCTAGCAGTTCAATTATCACTATTTATTACCCTGGTCAATTTAGATTTTTTTGTATTTACGTTAGTGTTTGCAGACATTTTTTCTTAAAGAATCGAGAGATATTTGGTTGCTTTGTATTTCCATGATTTGTCATGTGTCTATCTCTCTTTGCGTTTTTCCTTTTATTTTTCTTCATTTCATCTTTTTTTTCTTGAATCTTCGATTGTATGCCTTTCTTTTGAAGGTAAAAGTATCTCTTTGATGGCTCGTTCATAGTATGAGGTAACAATGATAAGAATAAAATGGATAGGTACAACTTAGGACGAATATTGTTTATGGGATAAGCTTTGCCCCTCCTTGATGTATCTATCATGCTGTTCACTCTAATGTTGCTCCAATTAACACCATATCCAAAAGGCAACATGACAGTTATCAACATGGAAATTAGAAGGAATAGTGAAAATATATTCTATTTCAATTCCTTAAATTTTAATTTGGATATGTGAATTATTATAGGAACAATGTATATAGTAGAGTTTTTTTTAGATATTTCTAGCATTTGGGTTGACACCCCTCTCGAGGATGTTACCATGTTTTGGTCAATTTTTTAGAAGGATTCACCACTTGAGTGTCAACAGCTTTAAGAGTGTCCCCAGTATTAAATAACTTTTTGAAAATCATATCATAACCAACGAGCTAGAAAGAAACTTTTTTTTTTTTTTAATGTAACTCTCAGGGTGTCACTCACCTTTAGGGTGTCATCTTGGGCAGACACCCCTTTTACTGCACCCCTTATGTCTTATTTTGAATTTTTATGATTACATATATGCATATCTATACATAAAAGTATATTTGTGTGCTCGAATACAAAGTTTGATTTACATATTCATATAGTAAGGCAAAATTGGACAGTTTTCAAAACCATGGTCAGGCAAAATTGGACAGGCAAACTTCTCACTTTTTTCTTGGCGAGGCAAAATTGGACAATCTTGGATTACGGACACAAAAATTTATGTAAGTCTATAATTTTTTTCTAGCATATTTATATTGATAGGGACCACAAATTGTCATAGTTTGCTCAACTGAGCGTTGGCGCTTAAAGGAGATACAGACGTGTCCAAAATTGCCTCGCCTCTGAGATATTTTTTTTTATTACTGTAATACGAGAATTTCTAATTCTTTGATGATTATGAAACAAACCATTTTTATAGATGAGACCTCCCTCTCTTGAAAACATGTTTGATATTTGGTCATAAATTATTAACATAGATTTTGTACAAAGGTTACTAAAAATGTGTCCAAAATTGCCTCACCCTACTATATATGGTAAGACTTTCAAAGAAAATGATATTGAGATTATGTTGACCAAGGTCAAAGTCCTGTTTCATAGAATCGAACAGCTTTCTGGACTGACCTGAAAAGTGACTAAACCACGAGATAAAGCAGTAGTGTGTTCGATTCCCTTCAAATACATCTTTATTAGATGCTCTCTCCCTCATCTGATAAACAGATTATGAAATGCCACGAAGTAAATAATTAAACATCATTGACTAGTTTTAAAAAGACTCCGATGACATTCATATTACTAATACAAACATTA
>NC_090751.1:19107242-19109742 GCF_036898095.1 Palaemon carinicauda | reverse complement strand
CATGGTACAGAGGCTATGGCACTACCCACGACTAGAGAACAATGGTTTGATTTTGCAGTGTCATTCTCCTAGAAGCGCTGCTGACTGTAGCTAAAGAGTCTCTTTTACCCTTAACAAGAAGAAGTGGCCACTGAACAATTACAGAGCAGTAACCCCTTGGGTGAAGAAGAATTGTTTGGTAATCTCAGTGTTGTCAGGTTTATGAGGAGAGGAGAATAAGTAAAGAATAGGCTAGACTATTCGCTGTGTGTGGGGGGGGGGGCATGGGAAAATGAACCGTAACCAGAGAAGGATCCAATGTAGTACTGTCTGCCCAGTCAAAAGACCCTCATAACTGTCTAGTGGTAGTATCCCAACGGGTGGTTGGTGCCCTGGCCAACCTACTATCTACTATATATATATATATATATATATATATATATATATATATATATATATATATATACACATATATATACATATACATATACACACACACACCCATATATATATATATATATATATATACATATATATATATATATGGGTGTGTGTGTGTATGTATATGTATATATACATATATATATATATATATATATACATATACATATATATATATACATATATATATACATATACATATACATATACACACACACACATATATATATATATATATATATAATATTCTTTACCCAATACACTAGTTTTCCTCGACGGGAGCGGCGCTAGAAAATTTTAGTCTTCTGTTACTTAGATTGTTAAAATAAGAGCATGATTAACCTAATAGTCTAATTTGAAAATAATTGATATCAACTATAATATATCAAATTCATATAATTTGATTACACCTCATTTTCTTCACCCCAAAAAATCACAAAATTGGAGGGAAACGTGTTTTAACTCTCTTTTTTATTGTAAAATATTAATGAAAACAGAAATATATCTAAATATTATACTGTAGTATCTAACCCGAGTTGCAACTTTCATATTGCAAATATACTTTGTCCACATACAAATTCCAAGTATAACAAAGTTCGAGAATCCATTTTTCTCTCTCCTCCCGTGTACTCCATTCTCTTTTATTTCTGAAAAGGCTTTTAAATTTTGTAACCCTCGTTAAACTACGAACCCTCAGGATAAACTGATCTTCCTAGTCAACCCGGAGCCTCCAACCTACCCAATATGTGAAGGATTTAGACCATATAAACATCCCTTCACCAGGTCGAGCATCATCCTTCACTCATAATCTCAATCCAATATCTTTTCTGAGTCCATAGTTAGCCGTCTGTCACACCGGAAGATTAAGGCCTGATGTAATGTTATTCACCCACCCCCAACTAATCTGTACCTCATCTTTCGCCCAGCCCTAGAGCAGGGGATAAAGTAAAGGAGTAGGGAAAACGGGGAAGGGGAGAGAAAGGGGATTTTCCTTTTAGTCCCCAGTACCAGCACGCTACCATAGCCAGTCATGATGGGAAATACTGACTCAAGTTTCAATCTAAGCCACAAGACTGATTCTTCAAACGTTTCTGGAAATTAATCTAAACCTTGATAGTATAGTGAAAAGGGCCAAATTAGATGTTTTCACGTTATCATCTACTCATGCATACTTCTCATTCCTCAAGGTCACGATAGAAATAGGCTAACGATCTATAAAATCCCTTGAAATCCTTTAAATTCAATTCTTGTCTGATACTTAAGAACCTAATTCAAATGTGCAGTAAGATGGAGCAAAATCAATCTCAAATGGGTTTAGTGAACCAATCGATATAACAGCTATTGTAAGTAACTTCAGTCAAATGCTGAGGTGAGTTTTCAGAACATATACTCTCGTCAGTGTAATAACGCAAGAAATAAAATTAGAATAGTTACCCAATAGTTACCAGGCGGACATGAGTCTTTTTATAGTTTATATATATAACATATTTGTTGTTGACGTTGTTAATAGTTTATATATGATATATCTCTTTTGACATTACTTTTTTTAGAATGATTTATTGTTAATTTGTTCTCTTCAGTTATTTATTTCCTTATTTCCTTTCCTCACTGGGCTATTTTTCCCTATTGGAGCCCCTGGGCTTATAGCATCTTGCTTTTCCAATTAGGGTTGTAGCTTGGATAGTAATAATAATAATAATAATAATACTCAGCATCATTTGCGTTTTCTTTATCAACTACAAGAATTGAATTGAATTGAATATAAAATTTAGGCGTTAAGCCAAGCACTCGGGCATCAAAGGCCATTCAGCGCTGTATAATGGAAATTAATCAACCATACCCGTACTCTCACATTTGGTATAATTTTTAACTTATAAATCAATGACACAACTTTTATGCAATGATATCTAAATGCAAAAAAGGAGGGAATAAAATGATTGAAAAAATAAATTAATAAAATTATTTAAGCTTATTATATAAACCAATACAATAATATTTAAATGCCAAAAAAGGAGGGAATAAAAGGATTAAAAAAAATGAATTAACAAAACCATTTAAAGCTTATAATATAAACCAATAC
>NC_090751.1:19092242-19097242 GCF_036898095.1 Palaemon carinicauda | reverse complement strand
CATGAATGGCAGAGGCAAGGAAACAGTGACAATACCCTAGATTCCTAGAGACTGAGCATATATCCATATGGTGTGCGCCCAAGGCCCCTCTCCATCAAGCTAGGACCAGGGAGGGCCAGGCAATGGCTACTGATGACTAAGCAAGTAGACCCGTGGGCTACCCCAAACTCCCCATCTTTAGCTCACAAGGTCAGTGAGTTAACAAAACACTACAATAAACTATAGTACTTGAGCGGATCTCGAACAGCAGTACAGCAGATTATCAGACAGCGATGTTTCTAATATGCTACCAAAACCCACGTTTCACTTGTATTTATTTAGTTTATTTACTAAATATATATATAAACTTCACTGGTAACTAGAGATAAATCAAATTTCATCCCCACCTCGTAGATTACAATTTATTAATTACAGTTAAGAAAAATAACTATGGCAAGTCTACGTCACTTTACTTAATAACGTCCAGTAAGATTATCATATAGCAACAAAAGATAATGTAACTTATCCAGATTAAATAAATGAAAGAAAATGAACACAATAGAACATTTACGAAAAAAAAGAACACACACACACACACACATCCAGCCATTTGAGAGGTAATTTCCCTTCACAACAATAAACGGGAAATCTCAAGGGAGCTGCCAAGAGGTCTGAGCGAACTGGTCTCCTTTCGTAAACAATGGAGGCTTGAAGAAATGTCTATTTTATCCTTTACCACTGAATTACCGTTGTATATTTCTGAGAAGAAGAAGGAAACTGTTGAGGGTGTATCTTACGTGGAAAGTGCATTGAATAATGGGATACATCCGTTGTTTATTCATGAAAATTGCCTGGCAATGAAAAGGCTATTTTCTTAATTGCCTTATTTAAAATGTCTGCCCAGTTGACATAAATAATTACTTAAAATATAATAGCGTATAAAGGCTGCTCTAAGGCTATGAACCTGTGAGATACTAATAAAACTAAATCTGACATAGGAAAAAAACAGAATGTTTCAAACTAAAAAGATAAAACTTATCAATAATAAAAACGTAATGTGGGGTACTGTTTATCATTACTTGAACTAAAGTAAGTGCATCTAAAGAGTGTATTAAAATTGGCAAACTAATCCAGATAGTAATTCATTTTTTCAGATATAGCTTCTAATGGCAAATCAAGGCCGAAATCATTTGGCCAAAGTCAAGGAATGATGGATAGGAATATCAAAGTAAATAATACAGCGGTGTTTACAGTGACATACGGGTAACTTTGAAACTTTCGTTCCCACGCCTTGATTAATGTTTTACCCCCTATTTGTGTGCTTGTTTATATGTGTTGGAATACGAACAACTTCCTGGCCCCAATTGTAATGGTAGAGTAATGAAAATTGCAGGGATTAACTGTTATGTAAAAAGTTGTCAATAATTACATTTTGGAAGGTCAAGGTCTGAGGTCAAGGTCACGGTCAAGCAATATGTCCAATTCACGTAATCAATCAGTCATAAGTTTGGACATCGTTATCACAGAGACATCAAACTTGGTTCATATATGAGTGTATGAAAATCCACGCCAATTAATACATGTTAAAGTCAAAGGTCAAGGTCAAGGTCGAGAAATAAGCTGCTACGGCGGAGGTCTGCGCTATACTGCATGCTCCTCTAGTTCCTACTGCAATCATAGTTCAAAGTTCTACTTTTAAAGGCATTAAAATTTACAACAACCAGATTTCGAAACTAAAAATATGAGAAATGTGTATACAGCAACATTATACTGACTGAAATTTGAAAATATCCATATAATGCACACTACAATCCAGAATCCTGAAATTTTAAGTTATGTACCACAAGTGTATCACACAGGCCCGTATACTGTAACGGTATTTCTGTTTTTATATATTATTATACATCGGTCTCCCCTTGCGCTCATAACCTATTTAAGGCTATACGTTCTTGAATCATTGTGTTTGAGTTTTTGTGCCGTTTTTGCTTGGAACGGGTTATATATAAACTCACGCTCCGTCGAAGTTATATTAGTTGCATTCACCTCTCTTCTCAGTAATCACCTAACTGGCGCTTCGTACAGTTCCAAACCCAATTCATGACAGAACCTATGAGGTTATAATGTGATGATGACCTTTTTTCAAAAGGTCCTAACAGCTCCGCTGATCACTTCCATATTTTTAAGGTCAATTGACACACAAGAAAACACCTCTCACTATTCATCTTCCTCGCAGCATTCTCTTTACATAAAATATGATGATGTGATAATGAAGTAATTCACAATTATGCACGGCTATCAAATCCCGGTAACGAGGCCAAAGCAGTTTTCATGACCCAATTCTACCAGTCTTTTACATATTTCTCGACAGCCTCCAGTCATTATAGAAAAGATTGCTTTTATATACACATTTATCTTTTGAAGGTAGGCCAGCCATGAATGGCAGAGGCACGGGACAGTGACATTACCCTATCAAGTAAGACAATACCCTAGAGACTGACCATATATATATATATATATATATATTATCAGCACCCAAGCCCCTCTCCACCCAAGCTAGGACCAAGGAGGGTCAGACAATGGCTGCTGATGACTTAGCAGACAAACCTATAGGCTCCCCCAAACCCGCAATCCTTAGCTCACAAGGATGGTGAGGTTGCATACATTCCACAATTTAATAGTTATGAAAGTATAAAACTACTTTAAATCCAATGAGAGTCAAATAGGCTCTACGCAAATTCTAAACCCAAAGACAATTATACAAGCTAAATAATAATAATAATAATAATAATAATAATAATAATAATAATAATAAATGTCAGATATTGTTAATGACCATATTCATGTCTAAATACCAAATTTTACACAAAACAGCAATGACGAAATTAGCCTACGGAATATTCCTTATAAAAATAAATCAAACAACATTTAATCATAAAAAATGCTTACAGTAATATCATAAGTGATTTACAGGATTATTCAGTTAGGAAAACGTGATCAGAAAAAGGTACAAAAACCCATTTTACTACTAAAAATCAGTATTTTATCATAGAAAATCAATAAGCGGTTAATAGTTTGCAATATAAATTTAGTTTTCGTATAAAACTAATAACTTAAACAAATTAATTGACAATTTTTCAAACTGAATGTCATAGGTTTCTTGAAAGACGCCACGATTATATATACTCTATTTTCCTTACAAAACTGCTGGTATCGTTTCAAAACAATATCATAAATACTTTTAGACACAAAATCTATGAGCATTTATTTTATTTTCGGACCAAACTTACCAAAATAATCTCTCTCTCTCTCTCTCTCTCTCTCTCTCTCTCTCTCTCTCTCTCTCAACTATTATTTCACATAATTCTTTTTCATTTTCTATACCTGATATCAAATCTCTCTCTCTCTCTCTCTCTCTCTCTCTCTCTCTCTCTCTCAACTAATAATTCCTTTAATTCTTGTTCATTTTCTACACCTGATATCAAATCTCTCTCTCTCTCTCTCGCTCTCTCTCTCTCTCTCTCTCTCTCTCTCTCTCTCTCTCTCTCTCTCTCAAATAATAATTCCTTTAATTCTTGTTCATTTTCTACACCTGATATCAAATTCTCTCTCTCTCTCTCTCTCTCTCTCTCTCTCTCTCTCTCTCTCTCAGCATAAACTTGTCACTCAGACAAAGCAGTCTCGTACTTTCGTGGCAAATTTGCCAACTTACTTCAAGACCCACTCCCACTGCCTCGCTCCTCGCTTCCTCTTTGGAGTAAGACTCTTTCTCAAAGTTGGTAATTTTCAATTAAGATACTAAGAGCCTTCTTTTCTTCCCGCTGCTTCTTCTTTTTAAAACGAGAGACGAGAGAAAGCTGTTGGAGAACACTTAGTTACACTTTTATTCCTTGCAAAGAGCTTTCGCGAGGGGGAGGAGAAACAAGTGAATGGACGTGAGTCATTGACATAAAACAACCTTGGCGTAACAAATGTGTAAGCTGCGTTGCTCCTTGTTGTATTTGCCACACCTGTCGAGGCACTGTTTTTGAAGTTCTGTTGAGAGAGAGAGAGAGAGAGAGAGAGAGAGAGAGAGAGAGAGAGAGAGAAGGTATTTGGAACTCGAGTCAAAACCATGAATCTAAGACAACAAAATTATTTGTTACAAATCTATTTTTTAAATATTTCTTTTACAACTTTATTGTAATTTTCGAGTATTTCTATGCACGTAAAGTGATGGTTCTTATTTTATTTATAACCCTTTTTATGATTTTTACACCTAAAAAAGTGCCAGGGCACCAGCCACCCGTTGAGATACTACTGCTAGAGTTATTAGGTCCTGTGACTGGCCAGACAGTACTACATTGGATCCTTCTCTCTGGTTACGGTTCATTTTCCCTTTGCCTACACATAAACCGAATAGTCTGGCATATTCTTTACATATTCTCCTCTGATCTCTTACATCTGACAACACTGAGATTACCAAACAATTCTTCTATCACTGCTGTGAAATTGTTCAGTGTACTTTCCTCTTGGTAAGGGTAGAAGAAACTCTTTAGCTATGGTAAGCAGCTCTTCTAGGAGAAGGATACTCCAAAATTAAACCACTGTTCTCTAGTCTTGGGTAGTGACATAGCCTCTGTACCATGGTCTTCCACTGTCTTGGGTTAGAGTTCTCTTGCTTGAGGGTACACTCGGGCACACTATTCTGTCTCATTTCTCTTCCACTTGTTTTCTTAAAGTTTTTATAGTTTATATAGAAAATATTTATTTTAATGTTGTTACTTTTCTTAGAATATCTTATTTTTCCTGTTTCCTTTCCACACTGGGCTCTTTTCCCTGTTGGGGCCCCCGGCTTATAGCATCCAGCTTTTCCAACTAGGGTTGAAGCTTAGCAAGTAATAATAATAATAATAATAATAATAATAATAATAATAATAATAATAATAATAATAATAATAATAATAATAATCTAAGATCTCCAAAAACACTCATTCCTTCTACATAATCTAAACCCATTCAAATCATCCTTTTTTCAACATATG
>NC_090751.1:19079742-19087242 GCF_036898095.1 Palaemon carinicauda | reverse complement strand
AATATACCACTAAGTAAAAGAGACAAGAGAAAAAAGGAACCGAGGTAAAATGGGAAGAAATAAAGCAAGTGAGGTCGGAGGACAAAGGAACGCAGCAGAGTAGGCTACTACAGTGGACCGCTTGATATATGTAGGCTACTTTACTTTTACTTTTGAAATAAAAATTACAGCTTTAACTTTAAAAGTTCCTTACTTCAATCAATAATACAATGAGTTCTTTATTTAAGGATACTGAAGTCACTAATTACTTACCATTTGGAGAAAGAAAGAAAGAAAAGAAAGAAAAAAAAAACAGGCACAAAAAATCACGCACATACACCATATTACATTTCATGACATTTGAACATGAATTTATAAATTGTGTTTAATGAATATATTAAATAGGGCCTATATAACCAAGCGCTGGGGTCGAGAAGATTATTCAGCCTCCAGGTGCAACTGGGGAAAACCCTCAATTGCATTATTAAGTAATGCTAGTACAGTGGTAACGCGTTCGTCTAGCATTTGCATGGTAGCAGATCGATTCCGGCGGGGACAGGGAGTTTAAACTGTTTACTAGGGAGAATACTGCTGTGGTTGGGCACCACAGTCGGAGGCTGGGGTTGCCCGGCTGACGTTCTGGCGAGCATCTATTCTGATGATACTGGAACTGAAACCAGACAACTTTAAATGTTGAGTTGGAAGCAAGAAAGCGAGAACAATGGTACTGAAAAAGGCAATAAAGTAGGTGTGGCTCAGGATGAAAAGGACACTGTAAATTAATGCATACAGTACAACACTTGAGGAAAACTGACAGCCCCACATACATACGAGTATTTTCGCATATAGACATACACAGCAACACAGAAAAAACATGTGCGTAAAAGTACGGACAGGTGTTTGCGTCTTATCTGTAATAAGCTATGACAAAACCAAAATTCAAAATACGAATAATCAAAACTGCCCTTCTCGGTCCTCATTTCAAATAATTTGCTGCATTAACTGAAAAGGTGTTAATAACAAACGAAAAGGTTCCTTCTTGGCAACACACTCCAAACTAAAAAAAAAAAAAGCTTGGTAAACAGCATTACTAATCTTTTAAAAGTAAGACATCATTTTAAGGACAATGCATTATCAAAATCATCAATTGCTAAAGATGAGTTTTTTGTTAACAAAATTGTACCCCATGAAAACTTGAGGCCAGTTTTGATTATCTGGAGAGGAAAAGAAATAATTTGTTCGATATAATTTCTTTATATAAAAAATTCTGAAATGCAAAAAGTGTCGTTAATAAACAAGCAAGATTTTGAAGAGGGACTAAAATGATAGAGCCATTGGCAACATACATAGCAGGAAAAATTATGAAACAAGACTATAGAATAGCACGACGAGCAAACAGAGAGAGAGAGAGAGAGAGAGAGAGAGAGAGAGAGAGAGAGAGATTGTGTGTAAGTTTGTATGTAGAGTTATTGTTATGAAAATGTAGGCATGGGAGTTGGGAGTAGGCGATTTGGGGGGGGGGGGGTAGTTTCCAAATAACCAAAATATTCCCGACTCGCGGTTATCAACTGTTACAATATAAAATATTTCTGACTTGCAGTTATCAACTGTTACAATACAAAATATTTCCGACTCGCAGTTATCAACCGTTACAATATAAAATATTTCTGACTTGCAGTTATCAACTGTACAATACAAAATATTTCCGACTCGCGGTTATCAACCGTTACAATATAAAATATTTCTGACTTGCAGTTATCAACTGTTACAATACAAAATATTCCCGACTCGCGGTTATCAACTGTTACAATATAAAATACTCCTGATTTGCAGTATAAAACACTAACTATAATATTAGTTTCTCTAATGCAAAGACCCTTCTGATAGGATGCCTAGTTCGGCCACGATGGAAACAGGAAAAGAGATGATTAAAGGTTGGAATTTAGAGGCCTCGAAAAGAATCTAGATCTAGCAACTGTAAGTCTCAGTTCAAGTTGCATTGGTCGGAGATAAGACAATAGTTTGACAAGGAAGAGGGAAAAACCTTAACAACAGCAAAACAACTGAGAGGGGCATACCAGCTTGCTATTATCATGACCTTGGCTTATGTTTTAAGATGAAATTTGTGAATTTACAACTAAGCATTATGAATATGATGATGAATTAAATTTGCTACATTGAGAGAGAGAGAGAGAGAGAGAGAGAGAGAGAGAGATCTGGACCACACATTTAAAGAAAGATAGCAAAAGTTGACAATCTGTTGAGACACTTCACATTAATGTGAGAAAAAATCATTTCAGTTACACAATTAAGCTTTAATTACGCCATAAACACCCAATTAATCCTTCAAGACGGCAATAAAGCGAAGTTTATAATTGCTTTCGGAGAGCAAAAATTTAGCAACTTAGGCGATTAAGCAAAAAAGGCAAGAATTTGCAATTGCTCTGGGATGAAAAAAGTTCGGAAATACACAAACAGCAAGATAATGAAGGGGGGGAGGGGGAACTTCTGAAGGAAACAAACAATGCTTCGGTTGATTGCTTTCGTCACAAGACAAATACATACCAGGAGACATGCTTTCATTCTTATAACAATAACTTGAGATATAAATATCTCTCTCTCTCTCTCTCTCTCTCTCTCTCTCTCTCTCTCTCTCACTACGTATTGCATACATACGAGAAGATATGCATACATATGATAAAAATAACTTGATATAGCTATACACCTCTCTCTCTCTCTCTCTCTCTCTCTCTCTCTCTCTCTCTCTCTCTCTCAACATATTGAATACATACGAGAAGACAAATTTAAATTTTCATAACAATAACTTGTGATATAGCCATACCTCTCTCTCTCTCTCTCTCTCTCTCTCTCTCTCTCTCTCTCTCTCTCAAAAGTATGAACGAGTGCTTTTCCCATCATTACATTACACATGATGGCAAAGTATGGTCCAAATTACCCCTCATCTACTCCATATACCCATTTCTTGTCAGAATTATATCTACCACACCGGAAGTATCTAAATAATGTGTCAACATTAAGCGAAGCCATAACACTTTTCCTTCCAAATTCTATCTCTTATTTTCTCCCCACTTGTTCAAGGCCCCCCTGAACCATATAAAAATCTATCAGATTTGAATAAGAAAAGGGATAAAGTTTTAAAAGGAAGAGGGAAGAGGCTTTACATAATGTTCCCACTGGATTTGCACTCTTCCTATGTGGTTGTAGACTTCATTATGGACAACCAAACAAAGAGAGAGAGAGAGAGAGAGAGAGAGAGAGAGAGAGAGAGAGAGAAAATATAATTCTTATAAAAGCTTGTGCAAGATTGCATCTCGTTAGGCAAAGGACATTGAAAAGTCAACGTCTTATATTTCACATATTTTTCTCGAAGGATTTTTTTATCACAGAAAATTACTATATAATTCACGTTTCACGTTGTATTTTCCAATTATTCTTGGCATAAAAACATACATTTATATATATATATATAAATATAATATATATATGTGTGTGTGTGTGTGTGTGTATGTATACACATATTCATCAGTATATGTGTATACATGTGTGTGGATATATATATATATATATATATATATATATGATAGATTTTGCATATTTAAACGTGTTTTTCATATTTCAAATAAGCCATATATATTACTACATTAAAGTCTGGATTCTCTTAACGACCCGTGATCAGAGCCCCAGGCGAAATCACTCAAAGACCATAGTATCTGACCGGCCGGGTTTCGAACCTTGGTCCAGGATATTTGTATGCCATTGACCATACCACTCAGCCACGAGTGGTATGGTCAATGGCATACAAGTATCCTGGAACAGGGTTCGAAACCCGGCCGGTCAGATACTATAGTCTTTGAGTGATTTCGCCTGGGGCTCTGATCCCGAGGTCGTTAAGAGAATCCAGACTTTAATGTATAAACGTATATGGCTTATCTGGAATATATATATATATACAGTATATATATATATATATATATATATACATATATATATATATATATGTATATATATATATATATATATACTGTATATATACATACATACATAAATACATAATTCCATAGAGGATAGTTATTCTATTAAGCAATTTTCCTCAAATTCTAAAGCCCTTGTGGCAGAAATTATTCTAAACCAACACGATATAATATATCATAAAATTTACATATAACATATAGTTATACATACTGTATATCAAAGAACTACGTTAGCCCACATTTATATCATTAACAAGAATACATTTACATACATTAAGGCCTCAGTTTTATTCAAGTGCCGTTACTGAATTTCATATGATTTACGGCGCTGTCTCGCGTTTAATACTAGACAGGAAATTCAACTCAGTATTTGGACAAACAAACGAATTTATCAAATGCTTCAATGGGAAATAATATTCAGCAGGAATTATGACGAGTCATATTATATAAATAACAATAAAACTAGGGCTATGAGCACTTTGGGATAGATAAATATTCATGATAATTTGCAAGAGAGAGAGAGAGAGAGAGAGAGAGAGAGAGAGAGAGAGAGAGAGAGTCATATTAAAAAATAACAATTAGACAAGGGCTATGAGCACTTTGGGATAGATAAATGTTTAAGATAATTTGCGAGAGAGAGAGAGAGAGAGAGAGAGAGAGAGAGAGAGAGAGAGAGAGTCATATTAAAAAAATAACAATTAGACAAGGGCTATGAGCACTTTGGGATAGATAAATGTTTAAGATAATTTGCGAGAGAGAGAGAGAGAGAGAGAGAGAGAGAGAGAGAGAGAGAGAGTCATATTAAAAAAATAACAATTAGACAAGGGCTATGAGCACTTTGGGATAGATAAATGTTTAAGATAATTTGCGAGAGAGAGAGAGAGAGAGAGAGAGAGAGAGAGAGAGAGTCATATTCTAGAAATAACAATAGAACAAGGAGTATAAGAACTTTGGGATAGATAAATATTGAAGATAATTTGCGAGCGAGAGAGAGAGAGAGAGAGAGAGAGAGAGAGAGAAGGAGAGAGAGAGAGAGAGAGAGAGAGAGAGAGAGAGAGAGCCATATTCTAGAAATAAAAACAGAACAAGGACTATAAGCACTTTGGGATAGATAAATATTAAAGATGATTTAGGAGAGAGAGAGAGAGAGAGAGAGAGAGAGAGAGAGAGCCATATTCTAGAAATAACAATAAAACAAGGGCTATGAGTACTATGGGATAGATAAATATGCAAGATAATTTGAGAGAGAGAGAGAGAGAGAGAGAGAGAGAGAGAGAGAGAGAGCTATATTCTAGAAATAACAATAGAACAAGGGATATTCTTAAAATATGTTTCCTTTCCTTACTGGCCTATTTTCTCTTTTGGGGCCACTGGGCTTATAGTATCCTGCTTTTCCAACTAGCGTTGTAGCTTAGCAAGAGAGAGAGAGAAAGAGAGAGAGAGAAAGAGAGAGAGAGAGAGAGAGAGAGAGAGAGAGAGAGAGACTACCGATAGATTAATGGAAAAAGAGTCACAGAGGGATATAAATTAACTGAAAATCTGAATATAACATAAAACGGAGAAATAAAAATAAATTAGGAAATATTTCAATAGACAAAAAAATCATTTAGACAAAACCGCAAATCAAATAAAAAGATAATAGAAAAAAAATAAAAAAGGGTTTCAATAAATTAGAAAATCAGCATAACCTAAATTAATTACGAAGAAAACTCCCTAAACAAATAAAATTAAGAAAGATAGCAACTCAACTAAAAACAAGAAAAAAACTCCTACAAAAACGAAATTAAATAGAGGCAGGAAATAGAATAGAAAAAGAGCAAGGCCAAACCCTGAGGGAAGGCCCACATGGAAATTCGGGATAAATTCGTTGGCTCCTTATGACGGGAGGGAAATTGTAATCCGGCGTTCATCTCTAATTCTCGATCTGATAATGAACGTTTTCGAATTCATCTGATAGCGAACGTTTTTTCGTATGCATTTCACAGCGCGTTAGACACAAGAGGAAAACCACATTACACTCCACAATTTATTCGAACTTCTAAGGGGTGCCGGTGGGATTCCAGAAGGGGGGAGGGGGGGAGGAAGAGATATTCCTGGAGGGGAGGAAAATGGGAGGTGAAATAGCAGCGACCTTTTCTTAAAACATTATTCCGGATGTAGCAGTCGGGCTTTGTGGAACAGGATGGGGGGGGAGAGAGAGAGAGAGAGAGAGAGAGAGAGAGAGAGAGAGAGGTAAAAAATGATGTGGTGAAGTAAGCAATTAGCAGAGTATATATATATATATATATATATGTGTGTGTGTGTGTGTGTGTGTGTTAATACAGCGAAAGTATGTTCTAAATTTTATCCTCTCTTAATCAATACAAGCATCATTCGAACAAGCTTAGAAGCAAACTTTGCAATTGCCACAACATTTCCCTTATTTGTACCTCTCTTTTGAAGATACCAATCCCCACAAATGCTTTTAGCAGAATAAAAATTTTCTTTATTAAATTTCTTTTTGGAAGATTTCAATCCCACAAATACTTTTACTAGAATAAAAGTTCATGTATGAAAATCCGTCTTAATCAACAAGGGTAAGCCTATAGATACTTTTTTTTAATCATTTTTATATTTTTCTAATATCTCAATCTTCAAAAAAATTAATTTTAGTCAAATAAACATTTCGTGTGCAAACACCGACACTCCTCAGCATAATGAAACTCTGAACATAACGTTACTGTTCATAAAATGTTTTAATTGTTGATTAATTTTCTTGTTAATTTATTTATTTCCTAATTTCCTTTCCTCACTGGACTATTTTCCGTGTTGGAGCCCTTGGGCTAATAGTATCCTGCTTTTCCAAATAGGGTTGCAGCTTAGCAAGTAATAATAATAATAATAATAACAATAATAAAAATAATAATAATAATAATAACTAGAGGGCACTCAGTAGAGCGCAGACCTCCGCCGCGGCAGCTTATTTCTCGACTTTTTGCTCGACCTTGACCTTTGACCTTAACATGTATTAATTGGCATGGATTTTCATGCACTCACATATGAACCAAGTTTGAAGCATCTGTGATAACAATTTCCAAACTTATGGCCGATTACGTGAATTGGACATTTTGCTTGACCATAACCTTGACCTTCCAAAATATAATAGTTTCCAGCTTTTTACATAACAGTTAATCCCTGTAATATTTCATTACTCTACGAATAAAATTGTGGGCAGGAAACTGTTCACAAACAAATGCACACACAAAAACAGGGGCGAAAACATAACCTCCTTCCAACTTCGTTAGTGGAGGTATTAACAATAATAATAATAATAATAATAATAATAATAATAATAATAATAATACTGCTACTAATAATAATAATAATAATAATAATAATAATAATAATAATAGGGAACATGAAGGGTGAGATGCGTGTGAGATAAGACTACGAGAGAGAGAGAGAGAGAGAGAGAGAGAGAGAGAGAGAGAATCCGGCCTCATGATACGACATCATTAACCACAGTATATTCAGTATCCTCTCTCGTGAC
>NC_090751.1:19074742-19077242 GCF_036898095.1 Palaemon carinicauda | reverse complement strand
CAATCGTCACTGAAACTGACATCCTACACGAAGGTTTCAAAATATTAACCTTACATTGTATGGTTTTTCTAATAATGTATTGAACAAGCGAAACAATTTCTATTCTAAATTAATTAGGAAAAAAATTAAAATCTATTGAATTTAAATTACTAAGGAATTATAAAAAAAATATTTTCAAATAAAATTGCACGGCAAATTTAAAAAGACTAAACAGTGAACTTTGTAAAGGGCATTCCTAATGATTTCTTTCTCAATTTTCAAAAAGAATATCTAAGTCTTACATAAAATGAAATCAACTAAAGTTAAAAATGAAACAATATTTCATAAATCACAAATTAAACCGACAAAAAACTAAAAAGATAAAATTCAAAAATTCTTTAAAGAAGACACATTCCAATGCTAGCATAAACATCGATGCCAATCACAAAAAAAACAAAAAATCCCATTTTGAATAATATTCAGAAATCGCGAATCAACTGTTCATCAAGACTCCTGGAAGATTAACTACCAAGATTATCCCCAAGTCATCGACGTGGGTCTCTGTCACTACTCGATGTTACTTCTCTCATCAGAAGCCTTGAATATTCATGACCTGCCCAACCCCCCCTCCCCCTCCCGAAATCAGCCTCTTCTCGACACACCCAAAATTCTTTTTAACAGCGATTTTTTCTTCTTTAATCTTTATTCATTTGAAGATGTATAATAAGACAGAAGGGGAGGATGTAAATAGACAGAGAGGGGGGGGGATGAAGTAGGAGGAGATGTGGGATATAGAAGGGAGTATAGAGTGAAGGAAGGAGGAGGAATAAGAGGAGGAGAGGGATGAGACTAGGATCTTGGTCCTTCATTATGCACCATCAGGGTCTGAATAGAATTATGCATAAGCCTCAATAAGGACCATTAATAAGGCATGATAATGATACCGCATAAAATGAAGTTATGACTCGATGTCCAACTGCTATCAATGCTGCCAAAGAGAAATATATTCAAATATGATTTTTCTTTAAATTTACATAAAAGCAGTTATCAATGACAGCGAGCGCGTGCGCACGCACACACGCAATATATATATATATATATATATATATATATATATATATATATATATATATATATATATATATATATATAAATATATATATAAATATAAATATATATATAAATATAAATATATATATATATATATTATTTACACTATATACTATTGTACACAACTTGTCACGAATGAGAGCTAAATATGCACACTGATACGCACCGTATCTCACCAGAGTATGACTGCTCTCCCTTTCCCTACCCAATGGGTGGAGAGAGACCGAGAGCTATACGTCTGTCAATGCCACCAAGCTTGACTGGAAAGAAATATATATATATATATATATATATATATATATATATATATATATATATATATATATATATAATGTATATATATATATATGTGTATATATATATATATATATATATATATATATATATATATATATATATATATATATATATATATATATCCAAACACTTTATCTTCATTACATATGGGATATGTAAATCCAAAATATACTGTGCCTCTGTTGATCTTAGCCAGTATAGAGAAAGAAAATGAGCTTTCTTCTTCATCCAAATAGATTTGCTGATCATCAAAATTGTAACATCTTCAGAAACCACTCTACAAAGGGAAAAGATAAACGGGGTAAAACTGACAAAGTTAATACATATACATATGGAGAGACAATTTTTATCTGATTGTTTAATTAATCTTTAAGATGTTTGAACTAAGTTTACAAGCAGTAAATATTTTCCTTTGGACATTTCATCTATTTAAAATGCAAGCACAATCAAGTGTGCTTAAATGCAATATATTTATATATACATGTATGAACCGTATTAGCCGAAAGTACAACCTATATAGTCTATATTAGCCATAAGTATAACTTACATATATTTTTTATGTTCTTTAAATAAAAATTAAATATTCTTTAAATAAGATTAAAATATTTATCGCAAAAGTGACAATTCCCAATTCGAAAAAAAAAAGAAATGTTGACCTCAAAATTCAAATCGCCAACTAATTTGCATCTGCCAATCACGAGCTTAATGAACGCATAATCTACTGTATCATAAACTCATTAACAAACTGGTTGCAATGTTCAATCTGGTGACCCGATTAATCTTGATCATCACAATCGGAATCTGATATGTAAATTAATTCACTTGGATGTGAAGACTAAATCCCCGCAAGGTGAAAATTCTAAAATATCCAACGAATTGAAGATTCATTTTTACCCGGTATTCTATATTATTGTTTAATCTCCAATTTGATAATAGCGAATGATATTCACGCCCATTTAAAGATACTTTTTGTAGCAGTGTTTGGTAACTTTGTGAACGGGAGCTAATCGCTAATTAATTCTCTTTAATGAAGATGGGTACACACTCCCTGATCTTATCTGCAGTCTGAGACACAGCTAATCCATCGAGGAGACGCGAAGATGATTGTGGTTTT
>NC_090751.1:19067242-19069742 GCF_036898095.1 Palaemon carinicauda | reverse complement strand
GAGTTTTACTATTGATGATGTACGTATAGTTGCTTATAAGAACTATGAATTAATTGTCATAATCCTAAACCAACCACCAAAATGTATTATAAAAGAGGCAAAAGGAATACACTGTAAAAAGTTCAAGGTACAGAAAGGGTATAACGAGTGAGCTGGGGTTTATATACATGTAAAACACCCTAAGGCTCAAAAATACCCCTCTACAGCAGGAGGCAGGGTATTTTTTGTGAATAATATACCCTCTATTGTACTTTGTCTTAAAATGGGCTTGGTAAGTTTGTGTGATCATGTCATGAAATGAACTTTTACTCTGTATAAAATCACCATATTGTTACACTGATAGTGTAATGCACCAAAAAAGTTACTAACAACACATTGGGTTTGAGTTATAGATAGTTTTGAAGCAAGTTCCTACAAAATGCGGTACTTGGCAATTTGTATTGTTGCCGTCTCGAGATTCTTCGAGAGCCAGGGAATTTGGCGGGAAATTTCAGTGGCGTCTGGACTCTGCGTCTGCTCAGCAGTGAAGATAAATTGCTCCAATTACCGTCATCGGGATTATAATATCTACACTACATTTCATCTGTTAACCAAGGTAAGAACACTAACTGTCCATCTATGCAAGCATAAACAGTGGTTACGAATAAAAATTGTCAGACATCATCATTAGTTTTGCATTCAGGCTGTGATAGTCTGAAAAATCATTATTACTAACACCGGGGAAAATAAGTAAGAAATTATCATTAGTACTTAATTATGAGAGAGAGAGAGAGAGAGAGAGAGAGAGAGAGAGAGGAGAGAGAGAGAGAGAGAGAGAGAGAGAGAGAGAGCGTCAAGCTGTCTGGGAGAAAAAAAAACCATAAACAACGTATTCAGCTAAACGTTAATAACATTTCGATTACGCGTAGTCTGTAAGCAAACACTGACGCCAATGATTTCTTAATCAGTTTGACTTGAGGTAGTTAGGTATTTATGCATGATATTTTTTCCTTTCTTCTCTATATATATATATATATATATATATATATATATATATATATATATATATATATATATATATATATATATAAATATATATATATATATATATATATATATATATATATATATATATATATATATATATATTTATATATTCAGGCACACACACTAACAAATATTTTCTTTTCACAGATTTCTGCGTACGGTTTGCTTTGCAGCTTCTGCCATCACTCTTTATATTATATATATATACTTTTGATTTTCAAGTGTAATGGAAATAATAAATTGATAAACCAAACTTTCAAAATCATTGACCTTATTACTTTATTTACTTATAAGCTATTACTACACCTATATAATGGTGGAATAGATATTAATTATAAAATCATAATTAATATACACGGGTATTTATGTCGTATAGAATACCCTGTAAAAGGGTATTCTTTACCTACGATACACCCCTAGGTAAGGGTATCTCAAGTATATGTTATACCTTTGTTATGGGTATATTGTAAAGGGTATATTATAGTTCTTATATACCCCGATAGGGTATGCTATTTTAACCACTAGAAATACCCTTTTTCTACCCCTTTTATACCCTTAATTTTTTAGAGTGTACATAATGTAATCGTATGTCTATTTTTTCAATAATCACAAACTCTTACATTAAAAAAAGTCACAATGTTTAGCAACGAAATATCCCATTTTAGCAATTACAATATAAAAAGAGAAAATAACGCAAATAAGAAAAGGAGACCTTTCTTTTGTAAAGTCTTCTACATCAAAAGGAAACAGTGATATTTTTCTTACATAACATTCCTCTATGATTTCCAAAACAACCCACCGTTTGCTACAGAGGTCATTTCGGTAAATGCCGCAAACACAAGAAAGGCGGATCGGTGCGGTAACCATTCGATCATCATCTTACACAACTCATCGTCACTTGAGGTCGTGTCAAATGCATCCTCATATATCTTTACCCCTTCTGACCCCCCCCCCCAAAAAAAAAAATAAAAAAAATAAATAACCAATGGGTCAAGAAAGTCAGGGGCTATAGAACAATGCTATCTCGAAAGATAGTGAATGAACCAAAATCTAACTCGATTTTTCTGCTAAGGAAGGCGTTGCTGAGTTAATAGTAACCCTATTACCCAAATACACAAATCAGAGGTAAAAGGTGAAATCACAAAAATAAAAACGTGCATTGGTCAGACAAAATAGTAAAAGACATTTCAAACACCTACAAAAAAGAAAAAAAAAATAATAATTAAATAAATAAATAAATAAATAAAAGCAACACTGAAGAAAAATAATGAATTGTAAATACAACTGAAGGACATGTTTTATTATTTTTGTTTAGGCAGAAAGCTACTGAGGCACAGACATATCAGTTACATCGGTTTAAACGTTGTTTAAAAATAATCCTTAGCAGCCAGTAATCTCCTATCTCCAAGCTTCTCCCTCTAAAAACATATTTGGTTCCAGTAATCCGAAGGCAGTATGACTGGAATTTATATAT
>NC_090751.1:19057242-19064742 GCF_036898095.1 Palaemon carinicauda | reverse complement strand
TTTTATAAGAAAGCCAATTCTAGGAAATTCTAGGAAAAATCGCTTCAGATGCGAATATTTTCAGTTATGGAATCTATCTTAATTCAGGTCGATATCTTCCAAAAATTACTCACCACACACAGGTGATATAAAGCATACCTTCATTTAATTCTGTCAGAACAATCTTAAGATATCAGTTTAAAATAACTCCAGAGAGAGAGAGAGAGAGAGAGAGAGAGAGAGAGAGAGAGATGTTACATTCACATTCATAAAACCTTCATAGCCAGGTAATGTCTCCTTTCCAATAGCTTGTATACCATTAAACCCCCTCAGCTTAAATTCATTACCGGCTGCCATTACTTTGGCTGTATGAACATTTATATGCATATGAAGGGTCACTAATGCCAGATGCTTAACTTCCTCGTGATGTCCTTCGACAAAATTATAGCTGTGACGTTATGACAATAAGGCTTATTGTGAATACAATGTACTACAAGACTGAGCTGCGGCGAAATCAAATAAAATACATTTTTCTCCTTTTCATAAATTTTTGCCGTCATATGACGAAGTAGAAGAACGATTTTATTCAAAACAAAAGCAAAATTAACAATAACAATCCATACAAAACAAAAGTGAATGATCCAAAGTTTTAATACTGAGATATTAATGAAGTTCTTCCTAGAACAACAAATACCTTTCATATATGTTACTGATGCGCATATGCGGATTTGCCGATAAATATACAAACATACACATACAAGAGTGTGACTACATACATGGTTGAAAGTCAATGGTGCAAAAACGATAATTTTACTTGCAATGCAATTGATAGAAGCCATAGATGAATTTCACCATCAGCGGAAAAAATCCATTTTTGGCAATTTCCTTTGACGGGATCGCAAATAATTTCGTGCACAACGTTGTATCCTATTTGCATGCAATTTCTAGGGGAGAGAAATGCAATTGAAAACTCCATCTGATACTTTCTCTTTTAAATTAAACCCTTTTTGTGGTCATCCATAAGTTGACACTGCCTAATGAAGGCATATACCAATATGGCACACTATCACTCCATGCATCGAATAATTATAATTGAACTAATACTGGTCTTACTTGACAAAAAATTTATGGTAAATGGGAAATATTTACCTAATATTTATTAAAGGATACGTTTAGGTACGAGCTAAATATTTCTAGTTACTGTCACTTTGATGCTATTCTTTAGTCTAGAGTCTATAGAATAGACTTACTTCATATTCAACAATCAAAGGTATATGTTAATATTATTACTATCATTTCTAGTTTAACTTCGTGCTTTAAAATAAAATAGAAAGTTTTTCTCTTTACAATATGAGCTGGGTACAAATATTCTCTATTACAAAGCTGCGTATTCGGAATGTAAAAGCAGCTATTTAGAAAAGCCATTCTCATTGTCCGAATCCTCGGTATTAAAAGTTGCTGCAATTCTCTTTGCTGCTCAAACCACATTACTTTCGTCCCCAACATTAATCTTCTTATATTAAGTGAATTAAACTTTCGAAAAAAAAAAATGTAGTTATTTTCAAATAATAATCCTTTGGTTCAATTCAGTATAATGTGCCTGTTCAAAGGTATTTCATAGATGGGTGAATTTGTAAAATTAATTTTTGGCGCAATGGAAATATAAGATAAGCGAAAAGGTCGCCTCACTGGAAATAAATAAAAATTGTTTGTTGTCTTAAGCATAGTATATAAAAACGTTGAATACAAAACTTTGGAGATAAGTGAATTATCTTTGATAACTAAATTCAAATTAAGATTGTCTCTACAGGTAATATTTAAATAGTTCTTATTGGCTAAAAAATATGTCTATTCAGAATTACATTAATAAAGAGAACATATCGAATCAGAATTATATTAATAAGTTCAATAATTTACATTCATTTTCTATATAAATTACCAATATTAGAACGACATGAATGCAAGTGAAGGATATTTTCATGACTTAATTGCAAGGTAAAATAATTTCTACACCCTTTAGAAAAATAATTAAGGGCCTCTAATGAGAAGAAAAGAAATTTAATCTGGTCTCCAACTCTAACGTTCAATCAACTCATGAATAAATTTCTAGACGATGGTCGCCTTTTCATCAACCTTTTACGTGTTTTTAACTCGTTTGAAATTCCATTCGAGACGAAGCATATCGAGCGGTTTAAATCAGTCACGTCAAACGGATCCAATTTGCCTTAGTAATCATAAATCAAACCCCTTTTCAAACACTGAAAAGTCCTTTCGGGTCCTGTTGCCAAAACCTCATCCTGACGAGGAGCCTCACTCTATTCCCCAACCAATTAAAAAATTCCTTCGACGTAATTACTAAACTCCTACCATGAAATGCAAGTCTCTCTAACCTACATTACTTGCTTTTCCAATGTATGATGCAAGTATCCTCAGTTCTTATTACCAATATTTTCAGCACCATCCCCATTACGAATCTCCACTATCCCATTAAAAATCCCTAAAATATCCTTAACAAATGCCTTAAAATCCCATTACATTTCGTACCCCCCTCCAATACGAACCCCTTCCATTTCCAGAACAAATCCCTCCTATCTCTAATACAAATCCCTCCAGCATCCAAAACGAGTCCTTCCCATCCCAAAAATGAATCCCTCCACTCCATTACGAGTCCCTGGTACCATCATTACAACGCCCTGCTACCCATTGCCAGTCCAACGCAACTAGCCCCTTCCAACTCCCACACACCTAACCTACATCCCACCCCAACCCAGAGCCATCTCAATTAATATGCAATGTAGATGCTCCGGTGCGTGTAATTCAAACCATCGGGCCTTATTGCATTGCATGTCCGCGCTAATGACCAACGACTCTTTCATTAAGCAATTGCAGAGTGTGACGCCTCACCGCTAAAAAAAAAAACACTAAATAAGAGAAGGGAAATTGTCTGGGTTGGTCATTCTGGACGCCTTCAGGGCACTTTTTTTTTTTTACTTCCGAATTGGCTTTTCTGAAAGTGGTCAAAATTTTGGGGTTGTGGAGGAGGAAGTTGACGTCATGATTGTAAACATTTGTTTGAACCTTGTCAGAATTGTAAGAATCTAGAAAAAGTTGTCGACTAATTGAAGTTGAAAAAGTGAAAATAAGAGTAAAGCAAATATCTCTAAATCTTAAATGATGGTTAGAGGATACATCTCTGCTTATTCTTTTTTATATTCTAGACTCTAAAGATTTGCATTGGTGACTATTTGTTCGAAATATTAGGAACTGAATATCCAAGACACTTAACAACTTATTATTAGAAGATGATTATCCCTCTTAATATACTAAACATGCACAATAAAGATGATAAATGGTAAAGTAACATCCAAAAAACTGTTGTCCTTTGTTTTAAGGTAGTATTCTATGATGAAATTCCAAATCCTAAAGCAATAGCCTGGCCGTGAAATATTGACTGTCACACACACAAACACACATATACTGTATATATATATATATATAATATATATATATATATATATATATATATATATATACTATATATATATATATATATATATATATATATATATATACACACACACAAACATATATATATATATATATATATATATACTATATATATATATAATATATATATATATATATGTATATATATATATACACACACACACACAAACATATATATATATATATATATATATATATATACATATATATATATATATATATATATATATATATATATATATTATATATATCTATAATTGCAAAACATAAAAGATGAATTAAAAACTAAAAACAAATCTTATGTAAACTGTGTTGAGCTTCCTTCGCAGACTTCTCAGTTATAATAATCAAACTTCAAGCGTGCAATCAGAGCCGTCTCTTGTGGTCATCACTTCTGAAATCACTAATTTGATATCAGATCCAATGTTAGAGAAGCCACAGAAAGCTCAAATTATTGCCCAGAACAATGTTACTAACTGCAAATGGTTTCATCATTATTATCATGAGAGAGATTGATTGATTGATTTGAAGTTCTCTGGCATCCTGACATCGAAGGTCATTGACGCTGATATCGTTTATTATAAATAAAGATTAAAAGAATATTCTATTAAAACCAGAGAAGTGAATATGTTATAAAAGTTAAATAGCATTAAGAACCCCTGCTTCTTGAGAGAGAGAGAGAGAGAAGAGAGAGAGAGAGAGAGAGAGAGAGAGAGAGAGAGAGAGAGAGAGAGAGAATAAAACTAATGCAAAAACACTATTGACACAGCATCTGAAACCTGAAAATCGCTTCCAGATGATTAAAATCAATGCCAAAAACTCTATTTAAGACAGTTTTGAATAGTTAAAATCGCTTTCTAGATGAATAAAATTAATCTGAAAATTCCATTGAAACCATCTGAAAGGTTAAAATCGCTTCAAGACAAATAAAATTAATGCGAAAACTCTATTGAGACAGCATCTGAAAGATTAAAAGCGCTTCCAGATGAATAAAATCAATGCAAAAACTCTATTGAAACAGAGAGAGAGAGAGAGAGAGAGAGAGAGAGAGAGAGAGAGAGAGAGAGAGAGAGAGAGAGAGAGAGAGAGAGAGAGGAGAGAGAAAGATTTAGCCTAAATTTTCATTAAGGAATTATCCCCAAACCTTAATATTTGCACATAAGCTAATATAATTGCCTTTAAGTTTTCTAATAAGCAAACAAACAAATAATATTCTGAAGGGCTTTTTATACGTATCTTTAATATAATTCGACAGGTTACAATAAAACAAACGAGGAACCAAAAAGTCCTTTTCTATGAAAACTGGTACTCAAATTTAGTCATTCTAGCTACGGGTGTTAACAATGATTGTTGAAACGTCTTAACGACAATGTATTTTAAAACAAAGAAAATAATTCCATTGTTTTGAATGACAGGCAGATACTAAATACAAACAATTGCTAGAGACATTAATTAGACTTGTAGCCTTTAGAGAAAAGCCCAGATGGATGGTCCTATCTACCTTTTTATATTCTAGCACTTGATAGAGGCGACGACCTTAAGAATCCAGGTCAGATATCATTAAGATTTTAACTAACTCATTTCTTGTTAGAAGAAATCAGCATTTGTTAACTAAAATCTATGAAAAAGAGAATAAGTAACGTGATACAAATGATAATAAAAAATCCTTCGCTCTCATTCCGTGTCTCTCAATCCCCATTTTTATTTCATGTTGAGTGAAGCTTAGAGCACCCTTAGTTAAGCTGTGATTGTGAATTTATTACATGTCGGCACTTGAAAAGTAAGCTCAAGTGTCTGTCTACAAGACGAAATTAAATTCAATAAAGCCTAATTTTTTTCATTCAATTTATGTAGATGTAGGGTTGAGGCGATTTTGAAATTGACTTTCAACTAAATTCAAAACTATTATCATTTTTTCTGACCTGATACTAGCTTATACAAAGTACAAAAACCATATCACATTGTATTATCACTCAAAATACATTAGTCAAGATACAATCCTTTCGTAGAAAGTCCGAACACATGCGATTCCTACAAAACGTCAGAAATGAAAAAAATTTCAAGACAACCAAAAACGAAGAGATTTCGAAGAATTCGGTGCATAATTGTGCGACTATTTCTTTACAGAACTGTCCCATGTAGCCTACAGTACAGGTAGACTACTTACCATTTGGACATTTCAACAAAGTGAATAAAAATATTGAGTATTAAATATTCCGAAACATAGTAAAGATAACTAATAATGAGGAAAAAAAGGTTACTTAAGTTCATATGTTAACGTATTTTACAAATGTGGACCCCAACCTTTAAAAAAAAAAAGTTTTCATTATCAGATTATTTTTTTATTTTCTTTCGTAATGAATTTTGAGCTGAGAGTAACCTAGGTCTACGAGATAATATGGAACATATGATTATCAAAAGAAAGTATAGAAATTGTGCTTAAAATCACCAACAGAAAAGAGATAGGACTGTGAATAATACATCACATATCATATTACGCTCCCTCTAACATAATCAATCAACACTAACCCTTCTCTCACACATACACTTGTGACCATTTTCTCTTCCTTTTTTTTTATTTCTCTTTTCAAGAAACAACACGGAATGATAAGTTGGGCCCAGTGGGTGGGCTTCCCGTTATCCTGGCACCTTGAAATATGCTCTTACGAGAGTGCCACAAGAAAGGCTTTAGGGCTGACGCCGTAAGAGGATCCCCCAACACCCAGAAGATAACCGACATTCGACGAGGTGTTGATACCGATAACATTCGTCTTTCCTGAAAGAGGAGAATAGAAGAGGAAATAGTTTTAAAACTGGTTGATGTTATAGGCCAAATGTGTGTTTGTGTGTGTGAGAGAGAGAGAGAGAGAGAGAGAGAGAGAGAGAGAGAGAGAGAGAGAGAGAGAGAGAGAATCGAAATCCATAAAATATTAACTATAACGAGGTTTCAGATTTGATTGTTGGAGTTTTAAAGAGACACAATCCTTGAATCGTTTTGTCTAAAAAGGATTAAAGAGAAATTAGGCAAAATTTGTCCTAAAGGTAAATATGGACGTACGATCACTGCAAAGAATACACAATTCAAAAAGTATAAGAACTAGTTCTGAATGAAGGTTGGACTAAGTTTTTATTTCAAAAAAAACGTCTTTGATCTTTGATTCACTTTGAAATAATCCTGTGAATGGTTTCACACCCGTAGGATGAGGTACCACGCCCTAGCCGAGGCCCTTCCGTTTTGATGGTATAGAAGTCTGATGACTGAGGCAGTAATTCAAGTCAGTTTTCCTTCTCTTTATCTCCCAACCTTAGCTGCGACACGACACGCAACGGATGACTAACAACTATACGTACCTAATTTACTGGCTACGTGAGCAGCAGGCAATCTCAGTTCCTAAGAACGCGCTAAGCTGTTTCCCTTGCCCGGTCTAGAACTCGAGTCTATAGTACTACAGCAAGCCAGTATGAGAGAGAGAGAGAGAGAGAGAGAGAGAGAGAGAGAGAGAGAGAGAGAGAGAGAGAGAGAGAGAGAAATGGTGGTGGTGAATGCTCTATTTACATATATATACACATATATTGTATATAATATATATATATATATATATATATATATATATATATATATATATATATATATATATATATATATATATTTCATATACACATATATATATGTGTATATATATATATATATATATATATATATATATATATATATATATATATATATATATATATATATACACATAATATATATATATTATATATAATATATATTATATATATATATATATATATTTATATTTATATATATGATAATTTATCATTTACTCGTGATTTTCATTTGTTCATTATAAGCCATAAAATACCTCCTAAAATTGAATTCGCACTGCCTCGAAACCTCAATTCCGACTTGGACTGGGTTCGAATCCTTGCCAATCAGAAGCTGTTATCATAAGCTAAGTCCTGTTTGGGTCTCTGCTCCCGAGGCACAGCGAATCAATTTAAAGTGGTATT
>NC_090751.1:19041442-19056742 GCF_036898095.1 Palaemon carinicauda | reverse complement strand
GTATATATAGGTATGTGTTCGATTTTCCTGTGATTGCCATTTTTTCGTTTTTTCCCATTTCTTTCAAAATTACTACGTACTAAGGAACTATCACAGAGTAATGATTCATTTAGATGTTTATTTGTCGGAAAATGTGCCTTGATGGTTTGCCTAGTACGTGACTGAAATTTTTTTTTTTCTGAAATGCCGTATATTAGAATGTTAGCCATTTTTCCGCGAATGCCCCTTTTTATTTGTTTTGCATTTTTTTGCTTAGTCATGTTACCGTAAGGAATTGGCAAGTAGTGTCGCAAAACTTATATTTTTATAGTGTTGGAAAGTGTTTCTAGATGATCTGGCTACCCATGCCTATCTTTTTTTTTTAGCCAGATATGGCGTATATATAGCCTAGGTATGTGTTCAATTTTCCGGTGATTGCCATTTTTTCGTTTTTTCCCAATTCTTTCAAAATTACTACGTACTAAGGAACTATCACAGAGTAATGATTCCTCTAGATGTTTATTTGTCGGAAAATTTTGTTTACTTCTTTTTTGATTGAATATCATCAAATTATTTAGCTAAAATATTATATTTTACATTTTTTTTTTCGATTTTATTTCCCTTCAAAAAAATTTTTTTGGGTCAGAATTTTAATTTTATAGTCGTAAAATAATCGAAAATTATCCAGCAACCCACCATACAATTTTTATGCATATCCAATAATAATTAGATTAGTAAATAACACCTTGAAATTGACATACCCTTCCTACATTTCAAGTGGCAGATTAGGGAGTCTGAGTCAGTGTGGTTGGCGGCCATTTTGTGGACATATCCGAAGCGTAAGTTGCCCTATCTATATATATTCTTGTTCCCTATAGAATTTGTGATATTTTGGTATATTTTTACCTGCATAAATATCATATTATATATTAAATATATGTATTTTTTTACGAAATTTCTAAGTACTCAAAAAATTACCTTTAGATATGGCCCCTGATATAAATGTAATTTACAAAATAATGAAGATTTTTTTACATATTTCTATTTTAGGATACCATATGTTTATTCCCTAAAAAAAATAGCCACTTCCTATTTCATTTGGGTACCCCAAAAAATTCATGAAATTTGGACAAATTTTTTTGGCCAAAAAAAGTTACCCTTTTTTTTTCTCATTTCAGATCTTCACCTCCATGGGTCTGACTTCATCCAAAATACATCAAGATGTGTCCTAAACATTCAAGAATCAATTCCAAAAAGGATTTGTGTATATATGTATAAACCTTTTTTTTTATGAATTTTTATGTCAGGTTTTTTTTTTCTACTTAATTTTTTAAAATATTTATAATAAATAGTTATTCTGCAGATGAGTAGTATTTATCTTTACAGTTGTTTTAAGCATTCATTGAAGTTTTTTTTTGGCAAAAGAAAAAAGGAGGTTACTGCAAAAACTGATTTTTCAAGAATTTTTTTTTGGCGTCGGGGTCGTTCGCGTCCGAGTATACCCTTAAAGGGGTGTCCGAGGAGCGTACCTATCCAGGGTTTAAAGTAGGCTTCATAATCCTTACTTCCTTTGTGCTTCTTTGTTTCTTAAGACTACTTACAATGCTCACTGTATTCACCTAATTATTCTTAAATTTTCTAGAATTTCTAAGAGTAGTAGGTTGCCAATGGCACCAGCCACTCGTTGAGATACTACCGCCATAGAGTTATTGGGCCTTTGACTAGCCAGACAGTACTACATTGGATCCCTCTTTCTGGTTACGGCTCATTTTTTCTTTTCCTATAAATACATCGATTAGTCTGGCCTATTCTTTCCACATTCTCCTGTCCTCACACACCTGACAACACTGAGATTACCAAACAATTCTTATTCGCTGAATAGGTGTTACCTACTGCACTGTAATAGTTCAGTGGCTACTTTCCTCTTGATATGGGTAAAAGAGACTCTTTAGCTATGGTAAACAACTCTTCTAGGAGGACACTCCAGACTCAAATCATTGTTCTCTAGCCTTGGGTAGTGCCATAGCCTTAGTCTATAGTACCAGTGATGGGGAAACTGCGGCCTTAAGGCCGCATATGGCCTTCTAGACCATCAAGTGCGGCCTATATATACAGTATGTGTAGTATATTTCTGCTTTGACACTGAATATTGTTTGTTTGAAATAATTCTACTGTATGTACACACATGCAAATACGTACACACATACAATAGGAAAGTTGTGTTTAGTGATGTAACTCCCAGAGAATGGAAGCAATTTTTCCTTGATTTCAAAATTCTAACTTGATACAACTAGCAGTTTTTCCTTGTGAGCTGCAACAGCTGTTGTATTGACAAGGAAAAACTGCTAGTTGCAGTGAGTTTGTGATTTAACGTATGATGGACGAGAGAGTTCCTGTTTTGTCCATGTCTTCACTGTGATCTATGTTAGTTTTAGATGAGTCAACAGGTTCCAGATTTTTGGCATAAAAATATTTTACAGTATTTGTGCTTTCACTGATGAGTTTTAATTGTATGAAAAACAGCTTCCCTTAAGTAACCTTAACGCAAGGACAAGAGGAACAGACATTTTAACAACTTTAATAGGCAATGTCACAAAGGAGGACTAAATTTTACTTCCTTATAATAAGTTATGCACTGATGGTGTTCCAGCTATGATGGCTAAAAACTAGGGATTTATTGAACATCCTAAGAAAGTAAATAATTGATTTTTCAGTGAAAACAGCTGAGTGTGTTTAAACAGATATATTTTCTTACTGGGATGTTGCATTTTTATGAAATGTGATTATTTAAAAAGTACCTACTTGCCAATATAAAATATTTGAAAAGGTTTTATTGTTGATATTTATAAACTATCTTTTCCATATGATTAATATGATTTTATCTATCACTTCAATACAAAGAACCTACTAGCTTAACTAAAGTAATTTGAAAATGACATGCTTTCGATATTATTCATTTACTTACGGTTGTTTAAAAACTACCCAAACTTGAATGAAATACTTTAAAATTTAGTTTTCAATATAATTAATTTACTGATTACTTGTATAAAAAGTACCTAATTCAAATATTTGAAATTGTAATGCTTTAAATTTTTACAAACCTGTCACTTTCTTTAGATTACTAATAAATTACTTGGAGGATAAAATAACCAACAAAATTCTATGCGGCCTTAAGGAGCATTGAGGAATTGCAAGATGGCCTTCATCCAAGAAGGGTTCCCCACCTCTGGTCTATACCATGGTCTTCCACTGTCTTGGGGTAGAGTTCTCTAGCTTGGGGGGTACACTCAGACACACTATTTTATCTTATTTCTCTTCCACTTGTTTTTTTAAATTTTTATAGCTTATATATGAAAGAAATATTTTAATGTTGTTGCTGTTCTTAAACCAGTTTATTTTAGTTGTTTGTTATTTCTCTTGCAGTTTATTTATTTCCTTGTTTCCTTTCCTAACTACACTACTTTCCATTTTGGTTGGGTTTATAGCATCCGTTTTTTTCAACTAGGGATGTAACTTAGCATGTAGCAATAATAATAATAATAATAATAATAATAATAATAATAATAATAATAATAATAATAATAATAATAATAATAATGATAATGATATTGCAGTTGCTCTTAATTAATATAATGATTTTCAATACATCCCATTTTTGTTAGATCAAACGATTCCCACAAAAAAAAGATGATGAACATTCAATTAGTTTTATTTGAAAATTAAAAAAAGTTTCTCTCTCGCCTAGATACTTTAAAAGAATAACCTTTTTTTACTAAACTTTTACAATACTTTGGAATTTTTTTTTAAAGGGACACATAATCATTCTAGAATTAGTAGAAGTGTCTATTTCTGAAATAAACGGTTATGGTTGCAAAGTTTCATGTTTCATGTTTCCCTAAGTTATGGAAATGACCAAGTAGAAACGATCCATCCCATTTTTCTCAGATCAAAAGACTCCCACAGAAAAAGATAACATTCAATAAGATTTCTTTGAACATGAAAAAAAAAAAAAAAGAAAATGTTTCTCCCTCTCCTAGATAATAAAGTTTTTTTTAATACGAAACACCAATAAACTTTTATAATACTTTTTTTCTTTTTTTTTTTACGAAACACCACTAAACTTTTATATATATATATATATATATATATATGTATATATATATATATATATATATATGTATATATATATATATATATATATATTTATTTATTTTTCATAATACTTTTTTTTTTACGAAACCACTAAACTTTTATAATACTTCAGAACATCTATCTTTTAAGGGGACATATAATCATTCTAGAATTAGCAGAAGTGTCTATTTCTGAAATCAACAGCTATAGTTTCCAAGTTTCATGTTTCCCTAAAATTATGGAAATGACCAAGCAGAATTCTTCTGCATTTTCCTCCTCAAGAAAAGGACATATGTGGCCCTTTTTTATGTTTTCAGTTTGAGATACATTAAAGCTTTCTCTTCTGTCTATGTATTTCAAAATGAATAATTTCCCAAAAAAAGAAACTATCCAAAGCGAATTCCTTCGCCTTTTCCCACGGAAGAAAAAGGCATCTGTTTTTCTTTATAACTACAGATATTTTCCTGTCGAGAAATGACGTTGTTCGTGCACTTGCCATAGCGGTTGTCCCTTCTCACACGCGATTGCATTACAGGATATGCGCTACGAGATTCACAAAGAAGTCTCTCTCTCTCTCTCTCTCTCTCTCTCTCTCTCTCTCTCTCTCAACGTTTCTTTTTCCTCTCAGGAGAAGACCAAACGGAAAAGAAAAAAGATTCATATGTGAGAATTCCCTTGTAGAGTTTCGTCCGCAACCCTTTGCAAAAAGTCTTTGAATAATGTTGGAATTTTATTACCTTTCATTCTTCCAGTTTTTAAAATCACGAGATTTGAGCATTTCCTTGTAACATAGCTCTAGAGAAAAAGAGAATAAGAAGAATCAGGAAATGTCGCGCATATTCTGAATGCTTCCTAATTTTCTCTTAATGCATCAAAAAATATTTTATGACGATTAATATGTATATATACATATATATATATATATATATACAGTATATATATGTATGTATACAGTATATATATATATATATATACTGTATATACATATGTACTGCATATACACTCAGTGTATATATATATATATATATATATATTCATGAACGCACGCACGACATGTACAGAAAAAAAAAAAACTAGACACGTTTTATGCAAAAATTCAGTTCATTTCACACCAAACCCTTCATTGGCACATGCATAGATAACTAAAAGAATAATATAAGAAAACTTCAAAGTTTTTTGTCTCCTTTTCTTGTAAGGCACCCAGGTGAGGTCCAGAGGGACCAAGCACTTTAACTCCAGACTCTTTTTACAACAAGGGAGCCATAAAGAAGTTACTTGCATCCTGCAAAACTTTTTTTTTTTTTTTTTTTTTTTTTTTTGCAAAATGCTGCGAACCTCTGAACTGCCACAAAAGCCGAGACGTGCTTTTCGCGTCAAACTTTTCATTTTCCTTTTTCTTTCTTTTTTCAAAATTTTATTTCCATATTCCTACTTTCTCACCGTTTCAGTTTTTATACCTAAACTTTATTCTCCTCTTTTTTCTTCGACACCCATGCCTTCCAAACTTTTTTTTTTTCTTTTTATCAGAAACTACTTCACATATGGGTTAACTTTAATGTGTGTGCGTGGGAGTAAGGGAGGCCTTTTAACTATGTACAGTATATACAATTTTTGTTCACAAAATGGAAATATGTATGTATGTATGTATGTATGTATGTATGTATGTATGTATGTATGTATGGAACTATATATATATATATATATAGGCCATATATATATATATATATATATAGGCCATATATATATATATATATATATATCTCACAAAGGCCATGCATAAAAACCACATATGTGCAAATCTATATATTGAATTATATTTTATTTATAATCAATACACATATATATGTGTATGTTTGTATACACACACACACACACACACATATATATATATATATATATATACACATATATGTATATATACTTTATATTTATATATATACATTTTTTTAATAATTTGCATATTTATACATATATACACTGTATATAAAAATATGTAGACTTTCCATGTATTTATGATAAAATGAAATAACCCACAATTTATGAAAAATGAAATTTATTAAGCTTTCGAAGGGACCATCTCCCTTCCTCTTCAGAGAAGAAGAGGGAGGGAGATGGTCCCTTCGAAAGCTCAATAAATTTTATTTTTATTTTTTCATAAATTGTGGGTTATTTTATATCCATATATATATATATATATATATATATATATACAGTATATATAAATGTGTATGCAATGTATGTATGCATGTGTTGTGTGTGCGTTAGTACAGAGAAAGAGTAATATTATGATTTGTGACGGGAAGTGTTGACTGCGAACAATTTGTAACACCAACTGACCCGACTTGACCCTAACGTTCAGATTATGAAAGTGGCAGATGATGTGAGTCCGTCCATTTGGCTCATGCCATATGGCATACTTCCGCCGCCCGTGTACATTACAGTTACGGGTTACTGCTACGGTAGGCGTAATAGGGAGCTGCCTAAAAGGTCTGTTTTTTTTTTTTCTTCCCAAGATATTTGGTATGCTAACATTCAATATAGCCTACATACAAAAACGATATATATATATATATATATATATATACATATATATATACATATATATGTATATATATATATATATATATGTATGTATGTATGTATACCAAAATAACATGAAAAAAGCATGGATATAGCTGAGATATTAATCTTTCATCACAAAAACGTTAGCCACAATTGTAAGAAAGTTAATATACACACACACACACACACACATATATATATATATATATATATACACACACACACACACATACACACACACACACACACACACACATATATATATATATATATATATAATCACAAGCACCTTTGTACCCATTGAAGGAGGTAGTACCAAGAGAGTATAGTATTCCGGTTCCTTAATAAGTCTCGTAAGGTGATGTTGCTAGCCTCGCCACAGATGCAGCTATATTGGACCTACTTCCCCAGAGATGTCTTAAACGAATTCATATGCATCACAAGGTTAATATCTACTTGGATGTAAAACAGTTTGCTCAAAGGATTGTATAGTCCTCTAAGATAAAAAAAGCTCTATGTATAGGTTTGCGAATCCTTCAAAAATGGTCAATGGTATCTTTGATAACAAAGCGATTAGTAACTGAATGCCAGTCTTAAGGACATTTGAAACAGAATTCTCTGCAAAGCTAAAGGCTCATGGGCAGATAAATGTTTGCATAAGTTCTCACGGAAAATTTTGATATGATGCTGTCAATTCTTTTTTTCTAAGTTTCAAGGACGTGCCGACAAAATATCGACGTCCTTTTTATAACGTTCTAAAAACCACTTCAAGACGTATAACACAAACAAAAGTTAAAATCTTGTATTTCCTTATTCTTGGGATCTTTAGTATCTGCATTACTAATGTTTAGTCAAATCAAATAAATTCTAATGGTTCAAAGCCAATGAAAATTTAATCAATTACAATATAAATCAATATCCGATACGGAATACTCGTCTTTTTATTTGCTTTTGATTATGAAAATAAAAAAGAAATAATATTTTTCAGCTATATTAGCTGGTTAAATGTTAATAATGTGTGCAAGGGGCAGGTTGGAGAAAGCATTTGCCAGTCCTTTGAAAACACTTAAAGAAGTCCAGAATCAAACTAAGGAATGAAAAACAAAGCTCTCTATTATGGCAGAAATACCTCACTAGGGTCAAGTTACATGAAATGCAGAAATAAAGCTACTTTTAAGAAAAGTGTTACTTCTAGAGCACCAGCAGCATTAGCGTCAGAGGCCGGCAACCTGGTTGACCTTACTGGTTTTGTAACATGAAAAGTTAAAATTTCTTTCTGTATCACCTTTTTTTTTTATTGCAAGTTTTGATATTGAAGAAGACCTCAAAGTCGAGTATCATGCTTTGACACAAGTTCCCAGACTATCGAATGACTAGAAAGACTGTCGCTAAGAGAGTCGAAAGTCCTTCCTTCCCCTTGTGAGTGTACGATAGAATGAACAAATAAGTGTCAAGACGTCAGTAGAACGAAAAATTAGAAAGACGCTCCTGCAAATTGCTCTAGGTTTATAAGTGAATAAAATCTAAAAGTTCCATGACACTAACCATTCAAAAATAAAATTACTGTTGTAACTAAGAAAATAATCTTATAACTTTAATCCAGAGGTTCCTCCTTAATCATTTCTCCCTATATCTGAATTTAAGAAAATAAGCTAAACGAAATGAAAAAGGGGAAAAATAATCTTTCTCCTCGGTAAAACCAATATTCAGGTAGCCTACAACTTATTAATGTAATTACTACTTTGCCCTCTGCAAGTGCGATTAAAGAAAACGGAGGAGGGGTCGCTCCATCATCCGTGATTACAGCCTCTTTATCATTGCACTCATCCGCCGTCCTTGTTCGAGCAAGTAGCAGTCGTCTGGAGCGACGGTATCTCTGTTTGGGGTTAATGTGGGTCACATAGTACATCACTTTTACAGGGTGAATTGAAGACAACTACTTCTGTGGCTTCTTGTTTTTCATTTGAGATAATGGAGAATACAAATTGCTCAGAGGCCTCTCATGTGTAATTCCCGTCATCTAAGAGTTTATCTTATAGCTGAAAGTGTATGTACACAAAAGTTGAGTCATCTTTTGTCTGGTGGTTGCGTTTTCCTTTATATTCCATCTTATGCTCCCTTGTACTTGTCTCTATGTATTTGACAGGCGTTTTAGCTTCCTGTCCTTGATAGCCTATTGTTGTGTTTGTCAATTCACGATACGGGAAAAATTGGTCCGGTGCTAAAATATAATCTAGAATCTCATACATGACATATTAAACGATAAAGACAGAGCCAATTAGAGGAAAAAGATATATTTTTAACCATTTTATACTTTTCTCAAAGTAACGCGGCAAGTTTCTGTTTGTAGAAACTATGATTCAATGGAAATCGGTGATACAAGAATATGAATACTTTTGCTATTTTTTTTTTTTTTTTTTTGCAAAATTATTAACTTTTGTAACGTAATAAACAAAAGTACATGACGATTTGATTGATCATCTATATTTAATTCGATGAGTATATAAGTGTTTTTTGTTCAACAATCATATAAATAAAAATAACAATATTTATTTTCTCTTTTTTAGTTTGATACTTCATTAGCTCTCTACCAGAATAACACGAAGAAAACATGGGTATGGCTGAGATATTAATCTGCCATCACAAAAACGTTAGCCCCAATTGTAAGCAAGAACATTCTGGCTTCAGTTCAAACAATGAAAATTTCATTATAAATATTTCCAAAATAAGAAGCATTGTAATATATATATATATATATATATACATATATATATATACATACATACATATATATGTGTATATATACACACATATAATATATATATATATATATACATATATATATATATATATATACATATATATATATATATATATATACATATACATATATATATATATATATATATATTGCAATGGCTGCATAAGACTCGGCATTCCTTAAAGACGTCTGGGGTAAATAGAAAAAAAAGTTTTAAGTTAGGTATTATCCACCAGTTACAGTATTTTAAATTTCACCAAGATTTACAAAATATATCTTCAATGGATAATCTGTTTGAAATGTCCCCTTAAGAGCCATAAGTAACTTCATGAGGTGTACTGTCGGCTTTACAGGGTATTTTCAGCATCCCTTCTATCCCTGGTTGCAACCACCTTCTAACCCTTTATTTTACCTCTGTTCCCTCCCCTTTTTACCATCTTTCTGTATTCTAAACATGACCTGTCATAGATGACGACTAAATATTTAGTATATATACAGTATACAGACACTTACAGGCAACCCCCTTCTCACCAGGGTAGAGTATTCCTTCTCCACCATACCCGAGGGACGGATATATATATATATATATATATATATACTATATATATATATACTGTATATATATATATACTGTATATATATATACTGTATATATATATACTGTATATATATATATATATTATATATATATATATATATATATATACATACACACCCACAGACACCAACATATAAATCCAGACACCTCGGCGCTGAATATCCTCCCTGCCCCAACGTCGGACAGTACGGCCCTAATTTAATCCGGATTTTAGTGACTGATGAAACACATTAAGCAAAACGACTAAGACAGAAAACAGAGTCGAGTGTGAAGAAATTCCCCTTTGATGAAAAGAAGCACCGTTAGCGATACCTAGAAGATATTCAGATGGCTTAAAGCAAGCAGACTATTAGGAGCAACATTTTCTACAACCTGAGCTAGCTGGAAGCAAGCAGACACCTGGTACAATGATTTTCTATCTCATATGTTTGGAACAGCATATAATAAACAGGCAATTTTTGCTACAAAGCATACAATCACTTGAAAAAGAAATAAAGCATTTCTTGGATGTATAGACAATTTAAATCAAGCAATTTACAAGAAAGCGAAAAAAAAAATTCGAAAGCAGGCCAAAAGATATGATACGACATTTTCTCTATAACCCCCCTCCCCCCAGACACACGACAAGCAGGAAAAGGGGCAGGTCATTTGTAACGGACAAAGGCAGCACAAGCAAAATTCCACAGCGACCGAACCAAGATGATAAATGAGTGAGCTAATTTCGCTAAGCACTGCTTTGTTTTCTTTTTCGTCTCACCTCAGGGAAGATGATATTTCCTTTTAGTTTAGTCTAAGTTCATTTTATACTGTTCGTTTGCTTTGCCTTCTAGGGATAAAGGACGGCTTTGAGTTTTGTATCCTTTGGCTGATATTTAACAATATTGAGCTTTTTAAGCTTTCTATGTAAAGAGATGTTATGGAGATCATTATTATAATAATAATTTCAAACCATATACGAAACAGAAAGACTAATGCAGTGGCTGCCCGCGGTTAGAAGAAAATCATACAAAATCCCTGTAACTATTTGCTTTGCATTAGCGGTTCTTTTAGATGCTTGCACTTGTGGTTTTCTACATGTAGTTTGTGGGTGTGGCTTTGTGTGTCGCCGTGATTCTGTTTACTTGCGTGAGACATTGTGTGGGTTCTGGGTGTGGCAGAAGAAATGGGGTCCTGTGAGCCCCGAAGAAATTTTTTGCACTTATGTAGAACTATTTCTGCACAGCAGTGAAGCTGCAAGTTTCATATTTCCTTACTGTATTTCTAAATTATGATGACATACTTGTTTATTCATTGGTAAATAAGTTACTTTTTGGTCATTCTCCTGTACATTTTGTTCTCTGGACATATAACCATTCGCTTTCAGATAGACTTGTTATCTATTGGTATTAAAAAAAAAAAAATAATTATCAGTTTCTCATGCATGTCCACTGAAAGAGTGAATTATATGGATTCCAGTTCGTAAACAAACATTATCTCCTAAAATATGATAAAGAACAAGTGTGACTAAATATATATATATATATATATATATATATAAATATATACACATAATATATATATAATATATATATTTATATATATATATAAATATATATATAATATATATATATATATATATATATAATGTATATGTTTATATATATATATATATATATATATATTTCCTGTCATGATGCTGGACGTTAAACGTAAACCACTCGGAAGCGAGAATCTTCTAAAAATTGCCCGAACTGCTGTGTGATAGTTAGGAAAAGGGAAGGGAGTGGGCAGATTTGAATCTGGATGTATGCGTGTGTGCATATCTATCTAAAAATTTATCGGTCTTTTATTACGGGTCGCGTACACTATTAACATTAATAAATGGATCAAAGATGTCCTTCACGACCCACATCTCTCACGAAAGACGCAGAACATCAACATCGGAAACAGTGACACAATCTTGCATCATCAATGAAGCATTCTTTCATTGCGCGGTAATTGGAAATTGCCATGGAAGTACTCAATTGCCACTTAGCTTTGTATGATTTATGCATTAGTTCACGCAATAAATTTCTCTGAGGGGGTAGAACGGAAGAGAATTGCTTGGGGGGGGGGAGGAAAAGTTCCTCATGACATCCGTTCATATAATTATATTTAATAAACATAAGACATCTGGGGTGTTGCAGTTGATATTAATTGGAATAATAAGATTTGGTACATATATTTACTTTTTTATTACTAAAACCAAGATTATCTTTATAAGCAATTATAGCGATACATTCATTATAAGTCAGCAATTATGTACAATATTTTTTCCTAAGAATATGTCATTAAGAAGTACAAAGATATATTTACAATATTTTGATTCTGAAACTAAGAACATACCATTAAGAAGCACAAAGATATATTTAAAGGAAGGCAAGCAGACCAATTCACCTTTGATATTTGGAATATATCAAAAGCATTCCCTTTAAAACATTGAATACGAAACAAAATTAAATATAAAACCGGCTCACTGTCTCATCAGCACTAATTGATTGACACGCGAACTTTCCATGGTTACCGCAGTGAAAACTAAATCTTCTGACATATGAAGTTACCCTTCTTGTTTGTCAACAGTTAAAGCTGAGTCTTACAACTTCCCTCCTTTTGTAAATGGAAAGAGGTCACATTTTTTTAATGGATTTTTTTCCCTCTTTTCGAGTGGAGACTTAACAAAGACAGTTTCTTGGAAAATGAAACATTTTCGTACAGGGTTTCTTCATTTCTTTTTGGAAAATTTACTGGAAGCTATCCCAATGTAATAAATACATGAGTATTTTCTTATATAGTTTCTCAATTTTCTTTTTGGAAAATATCTTCAAAGCTTTCACATTAATAAATACAATTGCATTTTCCCACAAGGTTTCTTAATTTTCTTTTTGGAAATATCATGAAAGCTTTCACACTAATAAATACATGTGCATTTTCCAACAGGGTTTTTTAATTTTCTTTGGAAGCTTTCACACTGTAATATACATAAGCCTCAACTGCTATTTAAAACTCGTATACATTTATCAGATAATGAATTATTTGTCACTAGTACGAATGAGTAAATTACTATAAAGATAACAGCAGTAATTCCGACTTAAATGATGAGACAATCGAACCTCCACAAGACAAATTGAAAGAACACGGAAAACATATTCCGCTTTCGGAGAAAAAAAAAAGTGAAAAAGAGAAAGCCAAAAGTTCCTCAGGAAATAAATCCACCATCTTCCGCGCTCTTCAATTAAAGCTCCTCTCCCATTTGTCACCATTATTTCCTTCGCTTTGTACTCCAATCTATTTATACAGCGACTGACATACATTTTTTTTTTTGGGGGGGGGGGGGACCCACAAAGCAAATCCGACCAGCCAAATTTATTATCGAGGCTCTAAATCACGTAATATCTCTTATACAGTCCGTAATTTTTAGCCCCAATTACAACAGATAGCGTGTCAACCATATAATGGGCAAAGTACCAACACTGTCATTAGAACTACAATCAAAACATGATACAACATTTTTCCCCTTCCATCCACGGAAATTATCAATGTTTACTGCTTGCTCAGAGACAATAACACAAGTTTTTCATTTCTTCTTTTGCTTCTTCTTCTTCTTCTTCTTCCAGGTTCTTCCAGGTTACATATCGGATCCTCGTGCACAACGTTTTTCCAGCCAAATTCCCCCTGAGGAAATTACCGCGGTTTAATGCTTACCTTCCAGACAATAGCGATTTTTTTTCCCCTACTCTACATGTCTAATCTCTGGGGCGTTAGCGCTTCATGCGCTATTGTTTCTTCGTAATGCTGATGTATTTCTTGAATTGCTCGAGGGATTGAGACTAGTTTGCAATTGCGTGCGTACTTATGTGCATGCATGTGGTATGAACTGGAAGACGAGGAAAATATTTTTTTTTTTTTTTATTGTTCTTAGATTCTTGTTTTTGGAGCATGAATAATCCCTTTTTAAGGCTTTTCTTGGCCAAAAAAAAGGCTTAAAATGCCTTCGGCATTTCACTTCGCAATCACCTCTTTAAACGGCCTAACACAATTATAAGTTCTTCATAGAAAATATTAAACATTAAATCTCATAGACATAATCGATATTAAGGGAAATATAAATATAAATAGTAGAATTTCACAATGTTTCGGAATACTGCTATCTTTATTACTTTGAATAAATTGAACTATAAAATTCAACATATACGAACCAATAAAGAAATATAAAGGCAAAATTATGTCGTAAGTACAATCTATAAAAACCTAATTCAATTAATTCTACTAAAGTTTCAACATAAACCACTTAAAAAAAACTTCTTACCTTTAACCACTCTACAAACCCCTGAAATGTTCTAATTCTAAGCATTTCAATCTGGACCATTCTATAACACATCTCATCTTGAACCCTTCGGTAAAACATTGAAATATACACCACAATATTTAAAACCTGCGTTAAAAACACTCATCTTCAAGAAAGCTACGTAAGATAACTGAATCAATCACTTAACATTAATGCACAAACCTTTTCTAGATAATGTGTCTGCACTCAAACAGTAAAAAAAAAAAAATCTTGGCATCAAATATTTAATAAAAACATCTTTTAATTTTAAATTCAATAAAATGCAAAATGCAATTTTACTCTCTCTCTCTCTCTCTCTCTCTCTCTCTCTCTCTCAGATTTTTTATATTGGTTAGTCTTTGAAACAAGTTTGATAAAATCTCTCTCTCTCTCTCTCTCTCTCTCTCTCTCTGCGTTAACGTTATGTAACATAGTTTAAAATGATTGCGAGGTCAGTCTGCAAAATTTCATCTTTAAGGAAGACACTATATTTGATAACCTAATTTAAAGTTAAGATTAGGAAGGCAAAAAGATATGAAGACGAGAAGAAACGGCGAAAGTTGTATTCAGGGGTATTATCCAATTATCACCAATGAGAAGATAATATATGTATAAGTATGTATATACACAGGCATATATCTACATACATACATACATTATATGCACCCATTTACATATACTGTATATGTCAATATAATTGCACACACACACGCACGCATATATATATATATATATATATGTAAATATATATATTATATATATACATACATACATACATATATATATATATATATATATATGTGTGTGTGTGTGTGTGTGTATATACTGTATATATAAATATATACTGTATATATATATATATAAATATATACTGGATATATAAATAAATAAATATGTATGTATGTATATATATATATATATATATAT
>NC_090751.1:19008942-19036442 GCF_036898095.1 Palaemon carinicauda | reverse complement strand
GGGAAGAAAGAACAGTGGAATGAAATAAAATTGGTGTAAATGAATGATGATGACGATGATAATGACCAGAGAGAGGATGCAGGGAGCAGTGAATAACAATGATGAAAATGATGAGGAACAGATAATAGCGAAAAAGGGTGGAAGAGTGAGGCAGTGTAGGGTAAATGAATAATGAGAGACAGGCATAGAGAACACAGAGGGGGAAGAAACCCAGAAAGGTTTAGAGGGGGGACTTGATGATGATGATGATGATGATGGTGCACTTCGGCTAACAGTCCTAAAACGTCCTCAGACACGTTCAGACACATAAGGCGGTCCACTTCAAGGCATGTCGTTATGTTCGAACGCTTCTTTTTCTCGCGTGAGAACAAGAGAGAGAAAAAAAAGATTCGCTTTGGTTCCTTAATTATACATATTAGATTTGAACAGCTGCAGTTTCGGGCGCCAATGGCTTCCAGTGAGGGTTCAAAGAAGTGTCTCTATAACGTTCTCTCTCTTTCTCTGAATTGTGGATGTCCTGGTTGAATTTATCAACATATTAATAGAAATTAAACATAGAATGCTGAGCGTTTTAAATAAATCATTTATATAAACCTATCATACCATTGAATGCATAATATTCTACATTTGGCGTATTTCTTCAGATGTACTTTGTTTGAAGGTATAGTGAACCGGAATTAATGAAGCAAACTGTACCATCAGGCATATTATCCTTTTTCCTTACTTCTTTGCCTCACTGAGATATTTTCCTTGTTGAAGCCTTTGGGTTTAAAGCATCTTGCTTTTCAACTCCTTTTAATCTATGTTTGAAGCTTAGCTAGTAATAATAATGATAACAAATGAAACTACTAATAAATAATTGTTTAAGTTCACAAGCACAGGGATTATATTCTTGATAATGATGAGTGAATCACCTCCATCATCATCTTTCCGTGAACTAAATTTTGCATACAGCAGATCAGTAGCAACAGGTGATCTGTAACTTTAATTAATTTGTGAAAAATAGCGTGGCAATCAATTTAATTCGTTTCTCCTCATTCACATCTTAAAGTCATTCATTCATTCATTTGCACAGATATTATGCATACGCTATCATGAGGTTTAAGTTCTTTTGTTGCAATACTGCATCAGCTAAACGTTAACCAGACGTTGTGGTAGCAAGATGAAGATATGCATATAAATAAGTAAACGAATAAATACCCATAATAAGAATGATTGTACTCTGTATCACAAACAACACTTCAGAACAAAATCATGAAGAAAAAATCGGAAATCCAGACTCTCAGAGGAAAAAAATAATAACTTTTAAATCATACCTTGATTATAATACTAATTTTGACCGCGTTAATCAGGAGGCCCATGTTTTCAAACTCAAAAATTGAGAGTGGGTGAGTCTTCTCTTAGTATCATTATTGAATTTTTAAGTAATAGATCACAAAGAGTTGTTGTTGATGGGCACAATATTGATTAGACTATTAGAGGAATGTGATATCTGGTGTTCCTCAGAGTAGTGTTCTTGGCCAATTACTTTTTATACTATATACACATGACATGTGGTTTGCAGATAATGCTACTCTCCTCTTTGCATCAATTCCATCTGAATGTAGATCTGGGATTGTTGAATCCCTTAATAGAGATATAGCTAAAATTAGTGCATGGCGCTAATTATGAGGCATGAAGTTGAATCCTAACAAACCCCAAAGTATGAATTTAAGTAGATCGAGAACAGTGGCTCCTCAACATCCAGATCTCAGCATTGATAACGATTCATTAACTGTGTATGACTTTTTTAAAATATTTGGTGTGATTCTCGACAGCAAATTTACTTTTGAGAAATACAAGACCTGTCTCTTCTTCAACTGAAAAAAAAGGGCTTACTGGGAAAGTTTTGTAAGATTTTCGGTGATAAATTTATTCTGAAAAAGTGTTTCTCTCATTCTACCTTGTTTCGAGTATTGTTCTCCTGTCGAGTCTCCAGTTGCTGATTCTCATCTTAATTTGTTAAGACAGGAACTTCCGGTCTATTACATTTCTTATTCCTGATCTTGATATTAATCTGTCACCATCTTTCAATTAGTTCGTTATGCCTGTTGCATAAGATTTTTCATAATTCTGACCATCCCATACATTCAGATCTTCCCGGACTGTACAGTTGGCTTTATTAATTCCGGTACATTTCACGTGAAGCTAAGGAGACGTTAGTGAACTAGAATGAATGCAGTTAACTGTACCATCCTGTTCGTAATACTAGGTATGCAGTTAATTCTTATAGTCATGCCTTCTCCGTCATGAGGATCAATACTTCACAGTATTCTAGAAGTTTTATTCCAGCTGTGATAAGATGTGGAATGATCTTTATAATCAGGTAGTTGAATCGGTAGAACTTCAATAGTTCAAACTTGCAGCAAAGGTTTTCATGTTGAACAGGCTAAGTCTCTTCTTATAGTTTATATATGAAAGTTCTGTTTTAACGCTGTTACTGTTCTTGAAATATTTCATTTTAATTGTTCATTACCTCTCAAAAATTTTATTTATTTCCTTTCATCGTTGGGCTATTTTCCCTCTTGGAGCCATTGGGCTTATAGCATCCTGATTTTCCAACTAGGGTTTTAGCTTAGCTAATAATAATAATAACAACAACAACAACAACAACAACAACAACAACAACAACAACAATAATAATAATAATAATAATAATAATAATAATAATAATAATAATAATTCACAAATGCAATCTCTACGGATGAATATATGTTTACACTTTCGTGTGAATTTCTATATCATGAATATACTTAACTAGAATGCTTCTATTCTATTCATTCATTTTATTATCCACGGAGTATCTTCTATAATAATTCTTCAATACCATGTTTATGGGGACAATCCATGTAAATTCAATCTTTTTCTACAACCTAGAAAAAACTAATCTTCCACATATATCAGATACTGCTTAACATATGCATACACATTTATATGTGTTGTATAAATATATATATATATATATATATATATATATATTCATATATATATTATATATTACATATTATATAATATATATATATATATACATGTATATATTATAGATATTTATATATATTACACACACACACACATATATATATATATATATATATAGTGTTTTGAGAAAACGAGTCTTAATAATATTACAACCAGAGTTAATCAATGAAGAGTACAAAATAGGTAATCGTAATAACATTTACAAAGAGAATTCGCGTATTCATTCTCATAAAAAAGTAATAAAATAAAATTATTTTCATCTCTAACTTCCCACTTCAAGTTTTCATCTGATAAAAAATGTATATTTACCTTTTTATATAACGACTTCATACTACCGGCTGTTGGTGAGAAACACATTTTTCTTCCCCATTTGCAAAAACTGACTTGAAACTAAGACATGAAGAGAAACACACAACAACAAAGAAATAAAAAAGGCTCAATCTATTTATATTACTACGAACTGAAAAATGTAATACTATCTTCTTTGAAACAATTTACGAAAGGATGATGCCAACGTTTAAAAAAACGTTAACTAAATAAAATCTCTCTAGGGAAAAAACCACCTTATCCACAAACTGAGAAAAACTATAATACCAACTGAATATCTTTAAAACGAGAACGAGTATTTAAATTTTACAAGAAAATAACGAGCTCAAAAGTGGTTGGCTAATAAAAAAAAATCTTACTAAATATTTTTTCTTTTAGAGAAAAAAAGCCATCCAGTTACCGTCTTAATTTCAGAATTTATATTACCATAAAACTTGCTCTAATTATCAAATTTTGAACTAAATGGTTACCCAGAGGATGCATAATTTCAAAACATTTGATGTCGGAATGAGGAACTCTTTCTTGCTTTGCATTACCTAGAAATAGGGGTTGCTGTGGCCTGACTGGTAACGTCAATGCCTGGTGTTTGCTAGTCGGGGGTTCGAGTCCCGCTCAGACTCGTTAATGCCATTTGTGTCTGCAACCTTACCATCCTTGTGAGCTAAGGTTGTGGGGCTTGGTGGAGCCTATAGGTCTATCTGCTGAGTCATCAGTAGCCACTGCCTGCCCCTCCCTGGTCCTAGCTTGGGTGGAGAGGAGGCTTGGGCGCTGATCATATAATATATGGTCAGTCTCTAGGGCATTGTCCTAATTGCTAGGGCAATATCACTGTCCCTTTCCTCTGCCATTCATAAGCAACCTTTAAACTAATAGAAAAACTCACAAACATATACTTCCCTCGAAGTGACCTAATATGAATTTAGCAGCCAGACCCGCGTCTCCTTAAAAAATACTGATCCCTATCTCACGGAAAACATTGGAAAACCCCCAAGGTAATGCAATTCCATTACATGTAATGACTATTTACTGCCATCATCACCCTGTCATTCTCTTAGCCCAAAGTTACAAAGAAATCACATATAACCGAGGCGTAAATTAGAATGCAGTAATAATAGCAATTTGTTTAGAGCAAGGGGAGTTGTGATTGGTTATTAGGTCATAGATATTAGTAAACATCAGTGAACTCCTCCATAATAAGGCATCCTTTGGGGTTAAACAGTAAGGTTTAACAACTGATTTGCTGAACAGTTTAAGATTTGGAGCTTATAATATAAACATTCGAACATATAAATTCTTGAGCTGATGATAACCGTGATAAATATTGAAGGATAATCTGACAGCGCTAATGAAAAAGCTAAAACTATAGTAATAATCCCTTACATAAACATGGTCCTTACGTATGTGGGCCAAATATTCTATCACTGCGATATGTACGTATGTACGTATGTAAGAGTCTCATCTTGGGATCAAATCTGTGTATTAACCGATTTTGGACCAAAGACAATTGTATTTCTAAGATGGCAGAGAGCAGATAGATAGACATTGACTTGATTTGATGAATGAATAAATACGAAAGATGGAATAATTGTGCAATAATTCATGATTATAATTAAAGGCGGAACTTAGGGAGAGAGAGAGAGAGAGAGAGAGAGAGAGAGAGAGAGAGAGAGAGGGAAATTTTTTTTACTGAAATATCTATCTATTAAAACGAAGGTTGTAACAAAAAACTATTAGGGTGAAAATTGAGAGAGAGAGAGAGAGAGAGAGAGAGAGAGAGAGAGAGAGAAAGAGAGAGAGAGAGAGAGAGAGAGAGAGAGAATCCGGTCTCATGATACATCATTAACCACAGTAGATTCAGTATCCTCTCTCGTGACTTGAAACAACGCGCAGGACTGTTTCATAATTTTTTTGGGCCCGAACAAAATAGTCATCACAATGACATCAAGAGTAATAGCTCTGTTAATGTACTCTAAATGACTATCTTCTTTTTTTATCCCTTCTTTTTCTTCCCTTCCCTCATATGACACGGAATCTTGCCAGGTTAATTCTAGGCTTCTCAGTTCTTTTATGACATTAATAACAACGATAATACGCCGGCCGATTTTTCGGTATTAGCTGTCAATCCCGTTTGGAATACTTCATCGTATGGAACGCGTATTCTGGTTAAATTCTAAGAAAAACTTGAATGCTCATAAAAATTATTGCAAACCCTTGAAGAACGGTAATTTTATTGTAAAACAGTTCTTTATTAAATCAATTTACGTTTGAGACAGCTCTTTACGTAATACGTCTTGACAAGTTTTTCAATCGAATGTTTTCTGTCATAAACTACTCAAAGTGTCAGAAAGAAATTTTAGGTTTATTTTTGCTACCAGTATATCCATTTATACATATATACATATCTACAGGTACGCACAAAAAACAAGCACACAATATACCCTGCCCCCGCACACAAATTACATATCACATGATATATATATATATATATATATATATATATTTTATATATATATATATATATATATATTTCTTACCAGTCACGCTCGGTGGCATGACCAGATGTATAGCTACTCGGTCTCTCCTCATCCCTTGGGTAGGTGGGAGAGGGGCGTAGCCATACTTTGGTAAGAGGGCGTCCGCGTTAGTGCACATCTACAGTACCTAAATATTTAATCGTTAATTTTAAACTGTCGCGTACATCATATATATATATATACTATATATACACGCACATATATATATATATATATATACACATATATATTATATTTATACATATGTATACAAATATATATATATATATATATAATATATATATATATATATATATATCAAACACTTCAAGCAGAGCTAACTAGCAATATTAAAGGCCTTTCAAAATGGTTCAACTGGAAGGCTTTGACATGAACATCTGAGGAACGTTCTATTTGATCTTAAGTGACCGCTAAATGAGAAGGACCATTCCATTAGGTATTAAATGATCTCTAAAACATATCATCTGACTTTTCAGCAATTTGTCAATTGAAAATTTCCGGGGATATTTCCAAATAACCGAAAAAGGAAAACTGGGAATCTCCAACTAAAGATAATTTGCAGGCATAATCGACCTGAAATTGTCTAGAGTTTTCCCTTGTAGTGAGGCTTTTTAATATGAAAAAATATCTATTTTTTCATCATGCGCATCATGTGCATGTATATATATACATACACACACACACACACACACACACACATATATATATATATATATGTATACACACACACACACACACACACACATATATACTATATATATATATATTTATATATATATAATATATATATATCTATATATAATAGTATTTAGAGAGGCTTTTAGCCACATGTTCTTCACCAACTTTGTACACGAATCCTTACAGACGACTAACTACCAAGCACGTAATTTAATGATGAAGTCAACATAGGCAAACGAGTACATACGATCATGTTTGTAAGTCTGCACACGCATGTGTGTATAATCAATAGATAAAGAGAGTATCCAATACAAAAGACATCCAAATCCAAAGCTAAAACGAGAATAATACTGACATATACAATATAATAACAAATGTCAAAATGTGGAAAAAATGGCGAGATTTAGCCACCCCCCCCCCCCCCACACAAAAAAAAAAAAAAAAAAAAAAAAAAAAAGTTTGGATAACACCTGAACGTAAGACCGTGAAGCAGAGAAATACAAGATATTCACCTAATTAATAATTCGATACTGTCTTCAGATTTTACCTTCTCTTAATTAAGACAATTTCAAAAACTTTAAAAGAACACTTTTCACCATGAACAATACAACAGAATTCACTATAGATTAAATATCCTTGTGAAGAATCCCCTTGTTCGATCAAAACAACACAGCTCAGCCGAGATTCAATACTTTGGCAATCTCAAGCATATCTTGAAAATACTACCTTTTAAGCTACTTACAATGCACGTAGCAAAATTACGATTCAATAAATGTTTTTCAAATAGTCTGAGACATCTTTACAAAGAATAAAATCACGTTTTAATAACGAAGAGTGTCCAATCAAAATGGAGGAACATCTCTTGTATATGACTGAGATGTCAGGTCATCACTTGCATACTTAATAGCGCAGATGCACTTTCCAAACAATTATTATAGTGATAAACAGTCTGCAATGGTCCTATGATAATCTCTCTCTCTCTCTCTCTCATCTCTCTCTCTCTCTCTCTCTCTCTTACACAGAATTACATGCAGCCCCATAACTATTACATTCAACAGTTGCAGCTGGCAAAAGTTAATTGCAATCGTCACTGAAACTGACATCCTACACCAAGGCTTCAAATATTAGCCTTACATTGTATGATTTTTCTATTTATGTATTGAACAAGCGAAACAATTTCTATTCTAAATTAATTAGGAAAAAAAATAAAATCTATTAAATTTAAATTACTAAGGAATTATGAAAAAGATATTTTTAAATAAAATTGCACGGCAAATTTAAAAAGACTAAACAGTGAACTTTGTAAAGGGCATTCCTAATGATTACTTTCTCAATTTTCAAAAGGAATATCTAAGTCTTGCATAAAATGAAATCAACTATAGTTAAAAATAAAAAATATTTCATAAATCCCAAATTAAACCGACCAGAAACAAAAAAGATAAAATTCAAAAATGCTTTAAAGAAGACACATTCTAATGCTAGCATAAACATCGATGCCAATCACAAAAAAAAAAAAAAAAAAAAAAAAAAAAAAAAAATATTTAGAAATCGCGAATCAACTGTTCATCAAGACTCCTGGAAGATTAACTACCAAGATTATCCCCAAGTCATCGACGTGGGTCTCTGTCACTACTCGATGTTACTTCTCTCATCAGAAGCCTTGAATATTCATGACCTGCCCAACCCCCCTCCCCCTCCCGAAATCAGCCTCTTCTCGGACACACCCAAAATTCTTTTTAACAGCGATTTTTTTCTACTTTAATCTTTATTCATTTGAAGATGTATAATAAGGCAGAGGGGGAAGATGTAAATACAGAGAGAGAGAGGGGGGGGGGGATGAAGTAAGAGGAGATGTGGGATATAGGAGGGAGTATAGAGCGAAGGAAGGAGGAGGAATAAGAGTACGAGAGGGATGAGACTAGGATCTTGGTCCTTCATTATGCACCATCAGGGTCTGATAGAATTATGCATAAGCCTCAATAAGGACCATTAATAAGGCATGATAATGATACCGCATAAAATGAAGTTATGACTCGATGTCCAACTTCTATCAATGCTGCCAAAGAGAAATATATTCAAATATGATTTGTCTTTAAATTTACATAAAAGCAGTTAACAATGACAGCGAGCGCGTGCGCACGCACACCACGCAAAATATATATATAATATATATATATATATATTTATATATATATATATATATACACTATATTCTATTGTACGCATCTTGTCAAGAATGACAGCTAAATATGCACACTGACACGCAACGTATCTCACCAGAGTATGACTGCTCTCTCTTCCCCTACCCAATGGGTGGAGAGAGACCGAGAGCTATACGTCTGTCAATGCCACCGAGCTTGACTGGAAAGAAATATATATATATATATATATATATATATCTTCATTACATATGGGATATGTAAATCCAAAATATACTGTGCCTCTGTTGATCTTAGCCAGTATAGAGAAAGAAAATGAGCTTTCTTCTTCATCCAACTAGATTTGCTGATCATCAAAATTGTAACATCTTCAATAACCACTCTACAAAGGGAAAAGATAAACGGTAAAACTGACAAAGTTAATACATATACATATGGAGAGACAATTTTTATCTGATTGTTTAATTAATCTTTAAGATGTCTGAACTAGGTTTACAAGCAGTAAATATTTTCCTTGGGACATTTCATCTGTTTAAAATGCAAGCACAATCAGGTGTGCTTGAATGCAGTATATCTATATATACATGTATGAACCGTATTAGCCGCAAGTACAACCTAAATAATCTATATTAGCCATAAGTATAACTTACATATATTTTTCCCATGTTCTTTAAATAAGAATAAAATATTTATCGCAAAAGTGGCAATTCCCCCAATTCGAAAAAAAAAAAATGTTGACCTCAAAATTCAAATCGCCAACTAATTTGCATCTGCCAATCACGAGCTTAATGAACGCATAATCTACTGTATCATAAACTCATTAACAAACTGGTTGCAATGTTCAATTGGTGACCCGATTAATCTTGATCATCACAATCGGAATCTGATATGTAAATTAATTCACTTGGATGTGAAGACTAAATCCCCGCAAGGTGAAAATTCTAAAATATCCAACGAATTGAAGATTCATTTTTACCCGGTATTCTATATTATTGTTTAATCTCCAATTTGATAATAGCGAATGAAATTCACGCCCATTTAAAGATACTTTTTGTAGCAGTGTTTGGTAACTATGTGAACGGGAGCTAATCGCTAATTAATTCTCTTTAATGAAGATGGGTACACACTCCCTGATCTTATCTGCAGTCTGAGACACAGCCTAATCCATCGAGGAGACGCGAAGATGATTGTGGTTTTCCTAGTGCATGGGGGATGGAGATTGGAAGAGGGGGGGGGGGAATATCAGGGGGAATCACCTTCCCAGATAGGGGGAGGTAAGGAAGATGTACTTGAGATTGGCCCTCATTGGATTAGGAGTGGGAAGGGGGTTGAGTTGCCGATGAGCATTTAAATATGTCGAGGGATACGTTTCCAATAAACAATTATTGCCAATGAATTCCGTAGTCGGACTTTTTTATTTGCTTTCTAAATGGCAATGATGAGAGATAAAAACAATTCCTTCAGTTGTCGTTGAGTTTTATCACCTGCATTTTCCTTGTTCTTTTTTTTTTTTAACTTTGCTTGAATGTCTTTTTATCACCGTCTGTGTGGATGTTTTTGAGCTGTTTATATTTGGAGATCTTTGTCTCTACAAGACCTATTCATTGCCTGAATACCCTTGCCTGTCTGTCTGTCTTTTGTCTAAGGTTATATATTTACAAACATTATTTTTTTTTAACAATAATATTTTAACTTAGCTCAAATCCAACTTTATCACGACCAATAAGCATTTATTGTCGAATTTTTTAAGGAACTTTCCAACCCCAGCATTTTTTTATTGACCGTTTAACTACAATAGAATGCTTTTCAGTGAACAAAATAAGCATATAATATTTTCTAAGTACATTTCGTTCTTAAATTTAAGTGAAAAGGGGGAAGAAAATAATATCATAATTTTGAATTATCAAAGTTTAGTTTATTTGTATTGATAAAATATTGAATATTCTGATTTTGCCCACCGACAAAACTACAAAGCCAGGGGAAAAAAAAGTATCATTAATATTAGTAAATAAATTTTTCTTTATTTTATCAACAGCCATAAGCTACGATGCGAGTCACAATTGTAATAAAAACGGATAATAACTCCTTAAAAAGACATCAAATATAACTACTTTTCAACTATCGCCAAATAACCCGTCCTCATCCTTACGTCAACAGATAAGGAGACGCAATAGTTAAGCCCCTTTTATTCAAAATTTAGAAAAAAAATAAAGTTTATAAAAACAATATAGATTTTATAATAATAACAATACTAAATTCAACAACAATTTATAATGAAATGTGTGGTAATCATCACAGTAATATCCTTATCATAAAAAAAATTATAAAATCTAGAACGGGCACTCGGTAGAGCGATTAATTTCACCTATATCAAGATCTATGTCACAAAATCCTCAATTGAATTACTGTATGCACATTTTGGCACTAATTTCATACTAATCAGAAAAAAATGGCCATGATACTGCAAAAATACTATTTTGACATTTTCGTGAACTTGGCCTTGACTTTTGACCCAATCAATCCCAAAATCTAATAAAATTGTCATTGAATCATGGCCAGTCATCCCACTGAATTTCATGAGATTCGGTCAAATAGTTTTTCAGTTATGCGAATCACAAACACTCACACAGACATACAAATAAATACACAAATACCAAAACATAACCTTCGCCGCAACGAGGTTGGCGAAGGTATAATATAAATTTCATAATAATAACAATACTAAAATTAACAACAATTACTAATAAAATGAGTATGGTAGTGCTACAGCAATATCATCACCATATAAAAGCAATTTAAAGGAAGACAAGAAAAGTAAACGAAACAACCGTGAGAGAAAGAAAAAACAGCAATAACAATATCCCGTATGAATTCCGGATCCCCCAAAAGGAGCAATTTTTCCGTGTTATTATTCTACTTGCAATGCACCAATGGTCTCGCTGGATACTGAAATGGGTGTAATTGCATCGAATAGTTTCATTAGAATTAAATGACCATAAAAAGGTACTCCGCTCTGCAATTTACATCTGACAGTATTTGCATGATATGAATTTCAAAATGGTACCGGCAATATTCAGGTCACAGTATATAAATATATATATATATATATATAATACACACATATTTTACATTATATAATATATATATATATTCAAATAATGATATATATATATATATATATAAATATAAGTATTTATGAAAACGTGTATATATACTGTATATATTATATATATATATATATAATATATATATATATATATACATTATATATACATATAAGTATTTAGTTACTGTACATTTACTGTATATGATATATATATATATATATGTGTGTGTGTGTGTGTGTGTGTGTGTGTATTTATGTAAACGTGTACATATACTGTATATATTAACATGTGCATATACTATATGTATAATATACACACACACATATATATATATATATATATATATGTATATGTGTATATATAAATATATATAAAAGTATTCATGTAAATGTGTGCATATACTGTATGTACTGTATGTATATATATACATATATATATATATATATATACATACATATATATGTATATATATATATATATATATGAATATATATATATATATATTTATATATACATACTTATATATATATATATATATATATGTGTGTGTGTGTGTGTAAGTGTGTATATATGTGTGTGTGTTTCCAGAAAGTTGAGTGATAAGAAGGATCGTGATGTTTGCAGATAATTCAATAATGACGAGTACAGTACAGAGGAAAGACACAGCTATATTAAGTGACATTTGCCAAAGAAAAAAATAAATGTATTACAAAATGACAGAATACAAAAATAATCAGTTAGCAGCTGGGCTACGGCGTTAGAGGGGGTTAAAGGAAAAACAGCGAAAGGAAACAATGAACGTTAATGTGGACATTTGACGAATGGAAGCAATTGATTCGTGGAGGTATTCGAGATCAATGTAGCCAAAGATGGTAGGATGATACAAGAAATGACTCTCATATTATACGAAGTGTGAAGGGCCGCTGATTCTCTGAGCAGAAGAACCAAAAGAGAACTGCGGTGTCAAGATGTAAGATTTGTGAAGTAAAAAAAGAATGTGGCGTAGAGTTTTGAGATAGTTTGATCATGTGTAACGAAAAGTGTGTATGATTAAAAAATGTTAGAAGGTTGGAGGAGAAAGGGGCCTAGAAAGTACTTAATAGAAGGGTTAGAAAAGGTACAGAAAAGGAAGTGACTTGACCAATATCTTGAAGAGAGTGGAAATAGTACAATGTGCAAAAGTAGATCAACACCCTCTTGATGCACTTTTTGTGTATGAAAAGGCTTATGCTGTGAAAGTTACTACAAGAGGTTTACCCGTAATTGTTATTCTCAATGACTTGCTTTTTATCTCTGAATCTTGTTCCTGTTTTTGGGAAAAAGTCTACCGCTTAAAAGTACATATACAAATATCTCTAAAATATTAGCATGTGTAGAGAGAGAGAGAGAGAGAGAGAGAGAGAGAGAGAGAGAGATTGGAGTTACTATTACACAACGGAATCTATAAGAAACGCGAGGAACACTGCGGGCTTTTAAAAGCATAGATAGACATTTCCTGTCAGCAAACAAATAAAAAAACCATCTTGGAACCAATATAGAATAACCTTATGAAACCGTCATCCGGTCTATCTAAGGATGATCTGGATATTTGGAAACAATATACGGGAGACAGACAACAAAATATTCTCACAGAAACGAGAAAGCAGAACTGCTAACAAAGCTTATACTCTATATTCAGTTACACCGGTTTCGAAACCTTCCGTACAGTCAGCTTCAAAAATTTAGATACACATGTTGTCAAACATTTATATTACTATGAGACTACGTTATACATATACGATATTTATAGAACAGCTTTGTGCAACCAACGTTTAGCCAATCATTGGACTCTACATAATCTACATTTTTGTTGATGAAAATATTCGGTCTTTTAAATGGTAAATGCTGACCAAAATAAAATGAAATTCAGAAGTTCTAACATTTTCCGTTAACTTGGTCTGAAGGACGAAAATGCCCTTGAAGCTTTCAAACTTTATTTCCAAAGTTATAAATTAATTATAACTATTGGCTTGCCCATCTGAACCTTCGCAATGTTTTTATTCATGTCTGATGAGCCTGTAGTAAGAGAGTTTTACTATTGATGATAGACGTATGGTTGCTTATGAATTAATTGTCATAATCCTAAACCAACCACCGAAATGTACTACAAAAGAGGCAAAAGGAATGCATAATGTAATCGTGTGTCTATTTTTTCAATAATCACAAACTCTTACATTACAAAAAGTCACAATGTTTAGCAACGAAATATCCCATTTTAGCAATTACAATATAAAAAGAGAAAATAACGCAAATAAGAAAAGGAGACCTTTCTTTTGTATAGTCTTCTAAACCAAAAGGAAACAGTGATATTTTTCTTACATAACATTCCTCTATGATTTCCAAAACAACCCACCGTTTGCTACAGAGGTCATTTCGGTAAATGCCGCAAAACACAAGAAAGGCGGATCGGTGCGGTAACCATTCCATCATCATCTTACACAACTCATCGTCACTTGAGGTCGTGTCAAATGCATCCTCATATATCTTTACCCCTCCTGACCCCCACCCCCCCCCAAAAAAAAAAAAAAAAAATAACCAATGGGTCAAGAAAGTCAGGCAAGAAGGGAACGATAGAACGATGCTATCTCGAAGACAGTGAATGGAACAAAATCAAACTAATTTTTCTGCTAAGGAGAGCGTTGCTGAGTTCATAGCAACCCTATTACCAAAATCAGAGGTAAAAGGTGAAATCATAAAAAATAAAAACTTGCATGGGTCAGACAAGATAGTAAAAGACATTTCAAACACTTACCCAAAAAAAAGAAAAAAAAAAAAAAAAAAAAAGCAACACTGAAGAAAAATAATGAATTGTAAATACAACTGAAGGACATGTTTTATTTTTTGTTTAGGCATAAAGCTACTCAGGCACAGACATATCAGTTACATCGGTTTACACGTTGTTTAAAAATAATCCTTAGCAGCCAGTAATCTCCCCATCTCCAAGCTTCTCCCTCTAAAAACATATTTGGTTCCAGTATTCCGAAAGCAATATGACTGGAATTTATTCATATATATATATATATATATATATATATATGGATTTCTATCCTTAAAGTCAAATAAATTACTTACCATATAAGAAGTACGTCGCAATCCTCCAAGGTGCCATCCGTTTAAATTAAGCTCAAACTGTAAAAATAAGAAATACTGAATTAATATAAAATAATGAACATGTACGATTATGCAAACGTATTTATAATCTAGCCGGGATTCAATGTTAATTAGTAAGGGCTCTGTTGCAAATCATATGGCATTCATCTACAATGTACTAGAATGATCATTTCCTTCTTATCAAATGGCTACCTTCTCTACAACTTAGCATAATTGTAGATCGTATTTACAGATTATAGTTTTCATTGTAAGAGAAGAGAATTATATCGAGATAAAAGGCAGAGACGGTATTTGCTTGTACTTAGACCTGAATATGAACACTGTATATCTTAAATAATTAGAATCCTCAAATGCCGAATAGAAATTAGGGTAAGACAAGATTTCGAAGATTTTGATTGGAAAGCATTTGGCAGGGATTCGCTAATTATTGGGTGAGATAGGACAAAAGTAAATAAGTTATATACCATTTCCTCAAAGGAGAAAATCGTTTATATATTGTAGAGTCTGCTCTAGTAACCAGAAAACAAATTATACGCATTAGTGGATAAACAATATCAGAGCAAGTTTACACCTGCAATTGTTATTCAGGTTTTACGAAGGTGTAGGAAAGCTTATCGACTATTGGGGCATCTCCCAATTTAAAAAATAAAAAAAATTCTGGTATGACGCAAACTAAAAAAAAAAAAAAAAAAAAAAAAAACATAAAAAATACAATATATTAAATTCAGTAAAATTCATAGAAAGTCCAATGAAATGTTTAAATCAAGGTTAGCAGCTATGTCAGCAGTGACATTGTTTGAAACAGTAAATACTTGTAGATTTGCTACAGCAAGGCAATCTATAAAAGTTATGGCTCTGGGTTGAATGATTTATTGATTTCCGTTGACAACCACTTCAACAACGCCCCAATATATATACTGTATATATATATATATATATATATATATACATATATATATATATATGTATATATATATATACATTTGTATATCATATATAATATATATACTTATATATATATATATATATATATATATATGTCTTATTTATAACTGTAATCGAACAGTTTAACATGTTTTTTCAAAAAGGCCCATAAAAGAAACACAGGAAATATGAATAAATCACACTATATTTCGGTCAATAAACATCGACCCTCTTGTACTTTACATCCTGAAGAGGGTCGATGTTTATTGACCGAAATATAGTGTGATTTATTCATATTTCCTGTGTTTCTTTTATGGGCCTTTTTGAAAAAACATATATATATATATATATATATATACATTTGTATATCATATATAATATATATATTTAAATATATATATATATATATATATATATAGTGCATCAACACATAGACAAGTGTTAGTGTGTGTATGAGAGAGAGAGAGAGAGAGAGAGAGAGAGAGAGAGAGAGAGAGAGATTCTATAATTTAAGTTTTATTGTATAACTTATCGTTGCTTGACATACAACAACGCTTACTCCATTTCACATGGATAACACATTCAGTATGAAATTTATAGATATGTCCTGTATAAAGCAAAATAGCAGTAACAAATGAACAGATACTACATTAATAATTTTCTTTATATTATATACGAGTGAGACTACAATAAGCAATCGGAAAAATGTAAATAAAATCGCCAAATATGTTTTCTCATAATTTACCTTAAAACAGCTACGTATACGTGCATGTCGAGTGAAATACAAAATGCATATTTTTATACATTCATATGGAAAAAAAATCTTACGTGAATGAGACATCAATAGAGTAAATAATATATGATACATATCACGAAGTTTCCATTTCCCTATCTCTTTCCGTCTTGTTCGCATATGGTCGAAAATCCCATCATTTGAATGGCTCATACGAATCTAAAGGATGCAGACGTATTCCCAAGTTAAAAATCCTTTAGTCATTCCACTGCAGCAAATTACTAGCCTTTACTTTCATTTCCGAACGCAAATCCACATAAAAAATAAATACAGCAGGATATCGACCAATATCTATATTCAATATACAATCTATCATTTGTATTTCTATTTGTGGTCGATTGTGTCCCAGAAATTTATACTTTGGACGGATATAAAAAGGGCAATTTACTTAAATGGTATTCCTAAATTCCTGGCAGTATTGGAAGACGGAATTGTTATAGAAAGGTCACCTGCACACTTATTTTCTGCCCATCCATTCAAGAATGATAAATAGCTTTATATTCTTTTTCGAAGTGGATCTTGAACAAGGAAATACCCGATTGAAATATAAAACATGAGTTAATGATTTCCTTCAGGGTCAAGGGATAGAAATTATATACACTAACTTATATGTATAAAATAAAGGTCATGTTTGCAAGTGTGTGTGTATGTGGGTGTTTAACATGATATCTCAAGAAAGGATTAATAATATTTGGTAGAAGTTTGTACTTACATTTTATAAGAGAGCCAATTCTAGGAAATTCTAGGAAAAATCGCTTCAGACTCGAATATTTTCACTTATGGAATCTATCTCAATTCAGGTCGATATCTTCCAAAAATTACTCACCACACAAAGGTGATATAAAGCATACCTTCATTTAATTCTGTCAGAACAATCCTAAGATATCAGTTTAAAACAACTCCAGAGGAGAGAGAGAGAGAGAGAGAGAGAGAGAGAGAGAGAGAGAGAGAGATATGTTACATTCACATTCATAAAACCTCCATAGCCAGGTAATGTCTCCTTTCCAATAGCTTGTATACCATTAAACCCCCTCAGCTTAAATTCATTATCGGCTGCCATTACTTTGGCTGCATGAACATTTATATGCATATGAAGGGTCACTAATGCCAGATGCTTAACTTCCTCGTGATGTCCTTCAACAAAGTTATAGCTGTGACGTTATGACAATAAGGCTTATTGTGAATACAATGTTACTACAAGACTGAGCTGCGGTGAAATCAAATACAATAGATTTTTCTCCTTTTCATAAATTTTTGCAGTCATATGACGAAGTAGAAGAGCGATTTTATTCAAAACAAAAGCAAAATTAACAATAACAACCCATACAAAACAAAAGTGAATGATCCAAAGTTTTAATACTGAGATATTGATGAAGTTCTTCCTAGAACAACAAATGCCTTTCATGTGATATGTTACTGATGCACACAGGCAGATTTGCCGATGAATATACATATACAAACATACACATACAAGTGTGACTACATACATGGTTGAAAGTCAATGGTGCAAAAAGAATAATTTTACTTGCAATGCAATTGATAGAAGCCATAGACGAATTTCACCATCAGCGGAAAAAATCCATTTTTGGCAATTTCCTTTGACGGGATCGCAAATAATTTCGTGCACAACGTTGTATCCCTATTTGCATGCAATTTCTAGGGGAGGGAAATGCAATTGAAAATTCCGTCTGATACTTTCTCTTTTAAATTAAACCCTTTCTGTGGTCATCCATAAGTTGTCACTGCCTAATGAAGGCATATACCAATATGGCACACTATCACCCCATGCATAGAATAATTATAATTGAACTAATACTGGTCTTCCTTGACAAAAAATTTAAGGTAAATGGGAAATATTTACCTAATATTTATTAAAGGATAGGTTTAGGTACGAGCTAAATATTTCTAGTTACTGTCACTTTGATCCTATTCTTTAGTCTAGAGTCTATAGAATAGACTTACTTCATATTCAACAATCAAAGGTATATGTTAATATTATTACTATCATTTCTAGTTTAACTTCGTGCTTAAAAAAAAAAATAGAAAGTGTCTTCTCTTTACAATATGAGCTGGGTACAAATATTCTCTATTACTTAGCTGCGTATTCGGAATGTAAAAGCAGCTATTTAGGAAAGCCATTCTCATTGTCCGAATCCTCGGTATTAAAAGTTGCTGCAATTCTCTTTGCTGCTCAAACCACATTACTTTCGTCCCAACATTAATCTTCTTATATTAAGTGAATTAAATTTTCGAAAAAAAAAAAATAAGTAATTTTCAAATAATAATCCCTTGGTTCAATTCAGTATAATATGCCTGTTCAAAGGTATTTCATAGATGGGTGAATTTGTAAAATTAATCTTTGGCGCAATGGAAACATAAGATAAGCGAAAAGGTCGCCTCACTGGAAATAAATAAAAACTGTTTGTTGTCTTAAGCATAGTATATAAAAACGTTTAATACAAAACTTTGGAGATAAGTGAATTATCTTTGATAACTAAATTCAAATTAAGATTGTCTCTACAGGAAATATTTAAATAATTCTTATTGGCTAAAGAATATGTCTATTCAGAATGACATTAATAAAAAGAGAATATATCGAATCGGAATTATATTAATACGTTCAATAATTTACATCCATTTTCTAAATAAGTTACCAATATTAGAACGACATGAATGCAAGTGAAGGATATTTTCATGACTTAATTGCAAGGTAAAATAATTTCTACACCCTTTAGAAAAATAATTAAGGGCCTCTAATGAGAAAAAAAAAGAAATTTAATCTGGTCTCCAACTATAACGTTCAATCCAACTCATGAATAAATTTCTAGACGATGGTCGCCTTTTCATCAACCTTTTACGTGTTTTTAACTCGTTTGAAATTCCATTCGAGACGAAGCATATCGAGCGGTTTAAATCAGTCACGTCAAACAGATCCAATTTGCCTTAGTAATCATAAATCAAACCCCTTTTCAAACACTGAAATGTCCTTTCGGGTCCTGTTGCCAAAACCACATCCTGACGAGGAGCCTCACTCCTATTCCCCAACCAATTAAAAAATTCCTTCGACGTAATTACTAAACTCCTACCATGAAATGCAAGTTTCTCTAACCTACATTACTTGCTTTTCCAATGTATGATGCAAGTATCCTCAGTTCTTATTACCAATATTTTCAGCACCATCCCCATTACGAATCTCTCACTAGCCCATTAAAAATCCCTAAAATATCCTTAACAAAAGCCTTAAAATCCCATTACATTTCGTACCCCCCTCCAATAGGAATCCCTTCCATTTCCAGAACAAATCTCTCCCATCTCTAATACAAATCCCTCCAGCATCCAAAACGAGTCCTTCCCATCCCAAAAATGAATCCCTCCACTCCATTACGAGTCCCTGGTACCATCATTACAACGCCCTGCTACGCATTGCCAGTCCAAGGCAGCTAGCCCCTTCCAACTCCCACGCACCTAACCTCCATCCCACCCCAACCCAAAGCCATCTCAATTAATATGCAATGTAGATGCTCCGGTGCGTGTAATTCAAACCATCGGGCCTTATTGCATTGCATGTCCGCGCTAATGACCAACGACTCTTTCATTAAGCAATTGCAGAGTGTGACGCCTCACCGCTAAAAAAAAAGACTAAATAAGGGAATGGAAATTGTCTGGGTTTGGTCATTCTGGACGCCTTCAGGGCACTTTTTTTTTACTTCCGAATTTGTTTTCTGAAAGTGGTCAAAATTTTGGGGATGTGGAGGAGGAAGTTGACGTCATGATTGTAAACATATATTTGAAATTTGTCAGAATTGTAAGAATCTAGAACAAGTTGTCGACTAATTGAAGTTGAAAAAAAGTAAAAATAAGAGTAAAGCAAATATCTCTAAATCTTAAATGATGGTTAGAGGATACATCTCTGCTTATTCATTTTTATAATCTAGACCCTAAAAGATTTTGTATTGGTGACTATTTGTTCGAAATATTAGGAACTGAATATCCAAGACACTTAACAACTTATTATTAGAAGATAATTATCCCTATTAATATACTAAACATGCACAATATAGATGAATAAATGGTAAAGTAACTTCCAAAAAACTGTTGTCCTTTTGTTTTAAGCTAGTATTCTATGATGAAATTCCAAATCCTAAAGCAATAGCCTGGCCGTGATATATCGACTGTCACACACACACAAACACACATAATGTTTATATATATATGTGTGTATATATATATATATATATATATGTGTGTGTATATATATATATATATATATATATATACATATATATATATATATATATATATAATTGCAAAACATAAAAGATGAATTGCAAAACTAAACACAAATCTTATGTAAACTGTGTTGAGCTTCCTTCGCAGACTTCTCAGTTATAATAATCAAAACTTCAAGCGTGCAATCAGAGCCGTCTCTTGTGGTCATCACTTCTGAAATCACTAATTTGATATCAGATCCAATGTTAGTGAAGCCGCAGAAAGCTCAAATTATTGCCCAGAACAATGTTACTAACTGCAAATGGTTTCATCATTATTATCATGAGAGATTGATTGATTGCTTTGAAGTTCTCTGGCATCCTGACATCGAAGGTCATTGACGCCGATATCGTTTATTATAAATAAAGATTAAAAGAATATTCAATTAAAACCAGAGAAGTGAATATGTTATAAAAGTTAAATAGCATTACGAAGACCTGCTTCTGAGAGAGAGAGAGAGAGAGAGAGAGAGAGAGAGAGAGAGAGAATAAAACTAATGCAAAAACTCTATTGACACAGCATCTGAAACCTGAAAATCGCTTCCAGATGATTAAAATCAATGCCAAAACTCTATTGAGATAGCATTTGAATCGTTAAAATCGCTTCTAGATGAATAAAATTAATGTGAAAATTCCATTGAGACAGCATCTGAAAGGTTAAAATCGCTTCCAGATGAATAAAATCAATGCAAAAACTCTATTGAAACAGAGAGAGAGAGAGAGAGATTTAGCCTAAATTTTCATTAAGGAATGATCTCAAACCTTAATATCTGCACATAAGCTGATACATTTGCCTTTAAGTTTTCTAATAAGCAAACAAACAAATAATATTCTGAAGGGCTTTTTATACGTATCTTTAATATAATTCGACAGGTTACAATAAACTACACGAGGAACCAAAAAGTCCTTTTCTATGAAAACTGGTACTCAAATTTAGTCATTCTAGCTACGGGTGTTAACAATGATTGTTGAAACGTCTTAATGACAATGTATTTTTAAAAAAAGAAAATAATTCCATTGTTTTGAATGACAGGCAGATACTAAATACAATCATTTGCTAAAGACATTAATTAGACTTGTAGCCTTTAGAGAAAAGCCCCGATGGATGGTCCTAACTACCTTTTTATATTCTGGCGCTTAATAGAGGCGACGACCTTAATTACTCTTAAGAATCCAGGTCAGATATTATTAAAGATTTTAACTAACTCATTTCTTGTTAGAAGAAATCAGCATTTGTTAACTAAAATTGATGAAAAAGAGAAGTAACGTGATACAAACAATAATAGAAAATCCTTTGCTATCTTTCCGTCTCTCTCAATCCCCATTTTTATTTCATGTTGAGTGAAACTTACAAAAGGGCATATATACTCTTTTATTTAGAGCACCCTTAGTTAAGCTGTGATTGTGAATTTATTACATGGTCAGCACTTGAAAAGTAAGCTCAAATGTCTGTCTACAAGACGAAATTAAATTCAATAAAGCCTTAATTTTTTTCATTCAATTTATATAGATGTAGGGTTGGGGCGATTTTGAAATTGACTTTCAACTAAAAATAATACTATTATCATTGTTTCTGACCTGATACTAGCTTATGCAAATCAAAGTACAAAAAACCATATCACTTTGTATTATCACTCAACAAATACATTAGTCAAGATACAATCCTTTCGTAGAAAGTCCGAACACATGCGATTGCTAGAAAACGTCAAAAATGAAAAAAATTTCAAGACAATCAAAAACGAAGAGATTTCGAAGAATTCGGTGCACAATTGTGCGAATATTTCTTTACAGAACTGTCCCATGTAACCTACAGTACAGGTAGGCTACTTACCATTTTGGATATTTCAACAAAGAGAATAAAAATATTGAGTATTAAATATTCCGAAACATAGTAAAGATAACTAATAATGAGGAAAAAAAGGTTACTTAAGTTCATATGTTAACATATTTTACAAATGAATGAATTTTGAGCTGGGAGTAATCTAGGTCTACGAGATAATATGGAGAATATGATTATCAAAAGAAAGTATAGAAATTGTGCTTAAAATCACCCACAGAAAAGAGATAGGAGTGTGAATAATACATCCCATATCATATTACGCTCCCTCTAACATAATCAATCAACACTAACCCTTCTCTCACACATACACTTGTGACCATTTTCTCTTCCTTTTTTTTTATTTCTCTTTTCAAGAAACAACTCGGAATGATAAGTTGGGCCCAGTGGGTGGGCTTCCCGTTATCCTGGCACCTTGAAATATGCTCTTACGAGAGTGCCACAAGAAAGGCTTTAGGGCTGACGCCGTAAGAGGATCCCCCCAACACCCAGAAGATAACCGACATTCGACGAGGTGTTGATACGGATAACATTCGTCTTTCCTGAAAGAGGAGAATTGAAGAGGAAATAGTTTTAAAACTGGTTGATGTTATAGGCCAAATGCGTGTTTGAGAGAGAGAGAGAGAGAGAGAGAGAGAGAGAGAGAGAGAGAGAGAGTCGAAATCCATAAAATATAACTATAACGAGGTTTCAGATTTGATTGTTGGAGTTTTAAAGAGACACAATCCTTGAATCGTTTTGTCTAAAAAGGATTAAAGAGAAATTAGGCAAAATTTGTCCTAAAGGTAAATATGGACGTACGATCACTGCAAAGAATACACAATTCAAAAAGTATAAGAACTAGTTCTGAATGAAGGTTGGACTAAGTTTTTATTTCAAAAAATCGTCTTTGATATTTGATTCACTTTGAAATAATCCTGTGAATGGTTTCACACCCGTAGGATGAGGATTACCATGCCCTAGCCGAAGCCCTTCCGTTTTCAATGGAATAGAAGTCTGATGACTGAGGCAGTAATTCAAGTCAGTTTTCCTTCTCTTTATCTCCCAACCTTAGCTGCGACACGACACGCAACGGATGGCTAACAACTATACGTACCAAATTTACTGGCTACGTGAGCAGAGGCAATCTCAGTTCCTAAGAACGCGCCAAGATGTTTCCCTTGCCTTGTCTAGAACTCGAGTCTAGTACTACAGCAAGCCAGTATGAGAGAGAGAGAGAGAGAGAGAGAGAGAGAGAGAGAGAAATGCTGGTGGTGAATGCTCTATTTACATACATATACGCATATATATATATATATATATATATGTGTGTGTGATAATCTATCATTTACCCGTGATTTTCATTTATTAATTTTAAGCCATAAATACCTCCTAAAATTGAATTCGCTCTGCCTCGGAACCTCAATTTCGACTTAGTCTGGGTTCGAATCCTTGGCCAATTAGAAGCTGTTATCATAAAGTTAAGTCCTGTTTGGGTCTCTGCTCCCAAGGCAGAGCGAATTCAATTTAAAGTGGTATTTCTGGTGTATATGTGTATATATATATATATATATATAATATATATATATATATATATATATATATATACTGTATATATATAGACATGAATATATCTATACTTATGCATACATATATGAATGTGTTCTGTAGTTTAAACGCTACCAATCTCTAATCATAATTAAGAGGGTCTTGACAAGATAATCTTCATCCCCTTTGGAATTAAACCATTCTTCAGATTCTCTCTTTTTTTTGTATTCATATCTCTGATATAGAATGAACTGTTGATTCATATTTTCCATAGAGAGACGAGGGTTCTCATTCCCCTTTTGCTTCATTTGATGTAATTCTCTCTCTCTCTCTCTCTCTCTCTCTCTCTCTTTCTTTCTTTCTGATTTATAACAAGCTGTTAATTCAAAGTTCCCACAAAAGGAAGAGGGTTCACGCGCCCTCTGCTTCATTTGATATAGCAGCGCAAGTTCATATATAACTAAGAGGATTACTCTCCAGAACTTTGGTCGTAAAACCCTGATTAAATCTTCTCTTTCGCTTGTTTTGGACTTTGTCTTTTCCACCAAGAAATTACTTGATTAAATTCTCCGAATATTGAAATACGTCATAGTTTTTCAGAGATGAATCGCTTTTATTGTTTATGTTTATTCAAACTATTTTTCTATGATTGAAATGCACTTTTCATTTGCTCTGTCAAGTGGGGCTTTCTTATTCATTCTAAGATGTGTTGTAGTTTATCTAATGGAAATTTTCAAAGCTATTTAAAAAATGCATCTATTTAATAATTTTTTTTCGAATTTCTTGTCCATTGAAAAGAAGCATTTATCTGATATTTTTTCTTCAAATTTCTTATCTATTTAAAAGAAGCATTAACTTAATATTTTCCCAATTTCGTAACTATTTAAAAATGCTTTTATTTCATTTAATCCTAATTTCTAGTATTTAAGTTTCTTTTAAATATCTGGCTCGTTTAATCCTTCATAATTTATATCGAAAATTCATAGATTTTCTTTTAACATTTTTCTGCTTAATAATCTCAACAGGCAAGAGAAAAAAAGACGAAAAAGAGCTTGGAATTAAAGATCCCTTTGCTCAGAAATCAAAACACTTCCTTCACAGAAGAAATAAAATTCCACGGATAATGAAATCTCTGATAAATGCCTGAAGCGAGAGAGCGGAAACAAGATAATAAACCAAGGGTGTAAGGGGAAATGAATTAAAATATCAGTAGCAGCAACATCAGAAAAGAGGGGGAAAGTAATAGGGGAAAGTGGATGTATTAAGAAATAGGATAATTCATAACATGAATAAACGGCAAAATGATACAGGATTTAGAATCAGGAATAAGAGGAAGAGCATAAAGCAACACAAAAAAGGGAAAAAAGACATTAATAAGTTGGGTAAAATTATTGAAAGAAAGTTAAAAATAAAATACCAAAATAATCATGAGATTAAAATCATTATTACAATAACAGCAATAAGAGACAATGGTTTAATGACGAAAGAATAAAGGAAAAACTAAAGAGTAAAATGAAAAATAGTGATGCATTACATGGAAGGACAATAATAACTACCTAAAGAAAATACCAATAATGGAGATGAACTGACAGAGACATGGGGGAAGAAGAATAGGAAGCAGAAATCCAAAAAATTCGAGGGGAAATGTATGAGGATTAGGATTTAGGATCAATACAATGGAAGAAAAAGTGGAAGAAAAGGTAGGAAAAAGATGATAAAAGAAGAAAGAGTGACATTAATATGAATCAACAAGAAGTGAATTATGAGTAAAACAAAAAGTAACAATGATGAAAGTGTGGAAGAAAGCTGTTGTGAAATGGCAGTATATAACAGACAGTAAAGGGGAGGGGGGTTACTTGAGAACCAGGCTAGAAGATGTTTAGAGAAACGGCATTAAAAACAATAAGGACGAAAGAAGGGGGGGGGAGTAGATGCAGGTCCGTCGGGAAGAATAAAGAAGAGAAAAAGAACAAAACAAAAGGCAAGAGTATAAGGTTTCTCGGTATCCATTAGGGCAGTGTCTTACTATTGACCAAGTCTTTGCCATTAGCCTCACTTCTGCAATTAGGGCGTCATTATCAGCCCACCCCAATGTCATCCAAGACGCCGTGTGTTTACATATCTCCACGCTCCCATGTGAAAATGGCTTGGCTATATTACTTCTTCTCCCTAAGATGACTCTGATACAACATAAATGGAACTCCAAGGCAGGAAGCATGCCAGCCAACAAACACACACCATGGTGTAAACTGGTTTGCCTAAACAAAAACAACAAAAGCAATGGCTGCTCATTAATCATTTCAGCTGACGTGCATCTTGAAAGACAGTGACCGCGTCTAGATATGAAAAGGGTACGAAAGCTATTACATGTACCGGTAATTTGTTTAACTTTTTTTTTTTTTTTTTTTTTTTTTTTTTTTTTTTTTTTTTTTTTTTTGGATAAATCTTGATCGAGTTATGTCAGTGATACCCGATAAAAAAAAATGATGGCTAGAAAATGTTAAAAATGGATTCTCTTTACATTTGTCTTAGTCTTGGCTTTCTATCAACATGTAACTCTTAAGTACGTAGTTCAGAAAATCTAAGTCTAAATAAAACCGAAATACTGATATTTGAAGATTAAAAAGAAAAAAAAAGTCCAATATTGATCAGTACCGAGGAGTTGAAACCTGAAGATGACTCTGGAGAGTTCAAAAGGATATAAAGTCTAGCTTTCTGGAGGACTCTTCAGTCCGAGGCTGAGAGACTCATAACCATGTTGGATGATGCGAGTTGCGTGCAATGCATGTATATACAATAAACTTTACATGAAATATAATTCTTCGTCCTTGCAAAATACTCAAATAGTTGTAGAGCATTCTAATTTTCTTTACATCTATCCTTTTAAAAATGTTTTCATAACAGTAGGTGAGTGGATTCTTTGATCTTACTACACCCGAGAGAGAGAGAGAGAGAGAGAGAGAGAGAGAGAGAGAGAGAGAGGACCAAAATTGCTCAATCCCCTTTTCACTGTTATTATGTTTTATGGAGGACATTGCCAGACATGCAAACAAACCATGTTAGTTCTCTGCAACATTTCAAATCATTCTTGTTCGCTGGACTATTCCGATAACGAAAGATTGTTACTTCAATTTCAATGGAGAAAAAAACAATATTTCATGTTTTCTTGTAAAGGGTG
>NC_090751.1:19001442-19006442 GCF_036898095.1 Palaemon carinicauda | reverse complement strand
CGAAGAAATCATTAGTTCCTAAACTTCACAACTCTAACAAAGTGTAAGCTATCCTTTAGCAACAAGACGATCGTACAAACGAAGTGTTTGAAAACAATGACAATAAAAAAAAAACTTGACAAAAGGGTGGGGGGTAGGAGGGAGGGCGATCTCTTCCTCTCGTGCCCAGAGTTAACCCTGAGTTGATGTTAAACTAGACATTTATATACCGAAAGTAGTGGCGACAGAACCCGAGAATAGTTGCGGGCCTCGAAATTTTGCTTCTTTCTGAATTACGACTGTTTTTGTCTCGAGACGTTTTGGTAGGGGAGAGAGAGAGAGAGAGAGAGAGAGAGAGAGAGGAGAGAGAGAGGAATAAGGTAGTCAACTCGTTTTTATGGACCAGATGGAGGGCCGTTTGTTGATGTAATAATCTTGTAGACTTAACAGTAGTCAAGATTTTTTTCATGCTCTTTGTCTCTCACTTTCGAAGAAACATGAATAAAGAGAATATGAAAAACCAAACTCAATTTCTGGGGACGCATTAAATGTCTCAAACAACGGTCCTCTTTCCTGCGATGAATGTATATTATTTACAACCTCTCTCTCTCTCTCTCTCTCTCTCTCTCTCTCTCATAGGGATAGCACACAAAATATTTGGTCGTTTTGTAGTTTATGAGATTACGTGTTGTTCCCTTGTCGTTTCTTCACCCGTTGGTGTCACCACCTTCCTCTGTTCATTTAAATATTTCCTTTGTTTCTGCTTTCTATTTTATATTTTGAAGTATAAGGAACTAAGATACTTTTTAATTATGTTTATAATCTGTATCAGTAAATTCTTACTTTCCTAGAGATACTGAATATGCTCCCTTAGGTAAACTTAGTTAAAGTTGTTCATATATATATTTTCATTCTGACATACTGTGGAGTCTTTTTTAACAAATTGTCTTACATATATCGTTTTTAACAAATATATCGTCATACATATACGAGGCGCAAAGGTTCATATCCATAATCCTTATTTTTAGATATCAATTGAATACATTATTACTTAAGATATATATCCTTACAAACCCTACGTACCTACACTTTTTTTTCCATAACATCTACATTTAAAAAGATACACATAAATTATTACCTCGAGAGTACACCGTATCCTTTTCTCAAAAAACATCTCTTTCTAATTCGTCCTCTGTTTCCAGATCTTTAATCTGCAAAGAATTCTATTACGGTACATATCTCTATTGCTTTCAGTCCGTCTGTTGGCCAGGTTAGATTAGTAATGCTTTGTTGATTTCGAATTTGGATTTAATTTGGATTTGCATTAGTTGATTTGGGCCGGGGAGGCCCTTCACTGCAGAGGTGCAACAGTAAGGTAGGGGGGAAGACCCTCTTAGCTACATATCAAGTAAATATTCAAAGCGGTTGGTCATCAAAGTTGAAGAAAGGAAGCAGGAACGGAGATAAAGTACTCATCCATCATGGTTCTACCGCTTTAAGGAAGTCGTTCCATTTAAAAGTTAATGCAGCTGCATTTCCAAAAATATGCGAACAATGAAAAAAGTAAGTTTTTTCTACGAACAATTTGATGGAACTCGTTCAGTATTCTCTTATTTTACGCATCACGATACCCATAAATTAAATATACTTACAAAGTGACATCTTTCCTAACCACGAGTTTTCCCTTCCCTTTATTTGGTGGCTGGGCATTTTCCTTTATTGATGCACCCTTTTTTTATATATACCTTGCCCTCAAAAGCATTTCCCGGTGGAAGTGGAAGAGGCAGTAGAATTGGTATAGTCTTTGTGGCCCTCTTTCTCCCTCCATCGGTATTCGCCTCTTAACGTCAATCTCCCGAGAGGGATTCCATTTTCTCCCATCGTGTTTTTTTCTTTCTTTATTTCTTTCCTTTTATAGAGTCTCGAAGTGTGGAATCCATTTTCATACGTCGACTTGTTTTAAAAGGGCGAGAGAAGGAACTGACATCTCTCTCTCTCTCTCTCTCTCTCTCTCTCTCTCTCTCTCTCTCTCTATTGATTTCAAGAAGCCATTCCAATAAGAGATGGATTGTATACACTTCTTTTCTTCACTGCCTTAATCAGTCTGATAATCATCAGTCTGCCTCATTTAAGATCGATGTTGAAAAAGAACAGGGTGGTTTTCTCATGGAATAACGACATGGTGTGTTTTAATATTTTCTTTTATTACGCCAGGGGAGTTTGATGTGCTACAAAAATATTAAAAAACAGTATCTGATGTTAATTAAAATTTCAAGTCTGGACGCTGTAATCATGTTTAAGAATCGACCAAACAAACATGCTTTAATACTAATTGCTTTCCCTTCCACTTGAAACGATGATAGATTTCGAAGGGTTACAGATAAAGCCCGGGGGTACTTCCGGTACAATCTTACATGGGCACGTGGTCCATATAACACCACTTCAGACCCGCTAACACATCCCGATACCTCTGCCCTTCGCGGCTGCCTGCCACCCTTGGTCTTCTGATAAAGGCTGAATAGGGTGGGGAACATCTCTTCCAAGATTTTTTTTTTCTGGTTACATAAAAGTAAGCAAAAAATTTTGAGTTGCCTTTGACATGTATTTCGTTCAATTGAATTTTTTGGAGAGGCTACGATTCGGTTGTTAATATCATAATTTTCAATGGCTACCTTTTTTATATTCTCAACACTGAATGAAAAGAAAATGAATTGCGTTGCCTTTGATGTATATTGTGGCTTCGCATGGTCATATTTTTAAATCTTTAGTGTTTAAGAATATATTTTTACGAGCATTCATTCTTTTATTTATATTTCACCATCCCACAAGGGAAAAAAAATAGGATACAGAGGCTAAAACTGAGTGTTATTCAACCTCAACACCTGGGATATAAAGAATTGGATATAGAGACCGACGCAGAAGTAAAAAAAAATGTCTTTCAAGACAAGGTTTCAATTATATGGGTTTCAGTCATAAAAAAAAAAAAATGAAAGAGCGATGTGGATCATTCTCAGAAAGAGAGAGACCGTAACACCAATGATCAATAATGAAGGACAAATTATGAATAAAAAAATAACCCGAACAGTGGTAAACGTTTTAAAAGTGTATCGTTCATTGGCATGTAATTAAATCATTCTACAATATAATTCTATTCATAAAGAGTAATCAATTACCAATCATTCGTGAAAATATTTTGAGCATCATTCAATGAAGATTAAATCATAAGTATCACCATATCTTTTCATAATGACAACCAAAAAACCAAACCACCATAGAAATGTTCAGTCAGCCCATCTTGACTATTAATATGGAACAACTGAACAGAAGGGACACAAATAATTTAAGTGACTTTATTCATTAGACAAGTTTCCACTGTGTATGTACTCAAACAAATAGTCTACCCGTCATCGAATGCACCATATATTTCTCTAATAGCTGCTGTGTTGCAACTACTCATGCCTTACAAAAATCCATATATGCTAAATACAGACTTTTTTCCCATGCTCTCTCAACAATCAATTGTCCTTAAAATATCACATTTAAAATAACACTTCTTTATTCGAACATTGCAAAAGGCCTTCGTTCATATTTTCTCAGTCATGATATTTTCCATACAGTTTCTGAGATATCGGACATATTTATAGTGAATTTCACAATGATTCATCAACTAGGTTATAATATAACACCAATGCAGAAGATATTTATATAATCCTATTGTCTTTAAGAGCCTCTCCATTTTATAACTTCTAAATTTTCGTTTATGTCGTCTACACCTATGGAACCATTCTGTTAACTTTTTAAATAGCCATTTTCATTTCACCGGTCACTTTTCCAAATATATCTCCAAATACGGAATTCAACATACTTTTCCTTTTAACAATTTCATCCCTTGTTGCGATAATTCTAGTTACCTAATAACAATAATGACGATAATGAAGAAAACAACAGCTGAGGAACGACAATGGCTCCACCGAGTTTAACTACTCAACCATTGTGTGCGCAACGTGGTCGCCTTAGAATAAATGGTTGTCATCAACCAAACTAACGACTATCACACGGAGACTTTTAGCGTGCAAGACTAAGTAATATTAATGGAGAATAATGGCTGCCGAGGGCTAACCATCTCCCTTTACGTGGAACAGACTCCTTAAGCGGCAAGTTCCCCCATGGCAGCTAGCAAGGAGGTCCTCTCAAGTCTATCCAGGCAAAGAAATGGAATTTCTTCTGAACATCTAATGCTTCCACAAAGGAACCATTTCTTTTTTTAGGGGATCGCCTTTAGTCTTTGTCCAGTCATCTAATAAGCAATGGAGCTGCGCCCTATCAATAAAAATCTAACAGTTAATAGATTGTACACATTTCCCAAGGTGTAACTTCTTTCCATCTTTCAGGAACATTCAAATTTCAAGAACATTCAAATGTCAAAATCATTCAACAAATGGACAACTGAGAGATTAAATAGACAAATCCCATACGACAATAACAACGATGTCAAAAAAACGCACCCATCCCAAAATGGTTGAAAAATAAAAAACTAACCAAAACCCACCATTCCCTTTAAAAATGTAATCATAATAATGGACCTTTCGTTTTAATGAATTCCTTTTGAAGGGAAGGAGATGCTGTGGAGAGAAACTTCTTTCATATTTGATGCAAAGGAAAAGAGACGTGATAAAGAGAGAGAGAGAGAGAGAGAGAGAGAGAGAGAGAGAGAGAGAGAGAGAGAGAGAGAGAGAGAGAGAGAGAGAGAGAGAGAGAGAGCACATTAAAATAAGTATTCTATAATTGTAGCCAGCAACCTAAACTTTCCATAGAAATAATAAACAACAGACTCAAAATATGGTGAACGTCCTCCCAAGTTTCAGTTTTGTTACTTGTAAGACACCAATCTGCAACCCACAGTAATAACTTAGCAACCTCGTAATTGACTGCTTACATATAGTGACATGCTGACTAAATTTAATGGAAAACCGTCCACAACGTTTCTTTTCACTCCAAGCAAATGGATTGCATACTGGCTC
>NC_090751.1:18993942-18998942 GCF_036898095.1 Palaemon carinicauda | reverse complement strand
ATTCCAATAAAAAATTCCCCTGTTACATCTAACAGAGTTTCAAAGCAACGAACTAGTAAAATGCCAAGAACTCTGTCAGTGATCCTCAATATATCTAACAAAAAGCAATACGAATGATTAATATGTCCAACAATGGACGAAACAGTCTTCAGAGTGCTGTACTAAGGGAAATAACATCTCTATCTCTATAATACTGATTCTTCTTCCCAGAACTTGGAGAACGTTCTTAGCGATAATGATGCTTCATCGTCACTCACTTCAAGGGGCCCTTGACGTGGCATCCTTCCCTCTCTGGATGCTCTTCATCCCTTAAGTTCTCTCTCTCTCTCTCTCTCTCTCTCTCTCTCCTCTCTCTCTCTCTCTCTCTCTCTCTCTCTCTCTCTCTCTCTCTCTGTTAGGTGAAACTTAATCTAGTCCCTCTCTCTTAATTCTTTCATGAAACTAGTTGACTTTTGCTATACCTTTTACTGTCTGTATAGATACAACGGTTATTATCATTATTTCTCTATTAATTAACCCAAAATTCCAATTATTCCAAGAAGATGGCCCTCTACGTCGACTGACTTTACAAAGCAGTATTAGTAATAATAAATTTCCTCTCTCCTTCAATATAACGAGATTACAATACATGTATCCATTCTCTACAGTGATATTAACTACAGAAAATCGTAAAATCCTAATTCCTGAAGAGGAAAAATCCCCCTTTTTGAGCAATTGAAACAGATGACACAAATATTATTTCTTTGAGGTACATTTGCATCTCTGTCAAACACCATTCTCTTGTAGGTAGAAGGTTGGCCAGGACACCAGCCCACCCATTGAGATGCTACCGCTAGAGAGTTATTGGGTCCTTTAACTAGTCAGACAGTGCTACAATGTACCCCTCTCTCTACATATACACCGAATAGTCTGGCATATTTTTTACATACACCTGATATCTCTGAGATTGCCAAACAATTCTTCTTCACCTCAGGGGGTTAACTACTGCACTGTAATTGTTCAGTGGCTACTTTTCTCTTGCACTGTAATTGTTCAGTGACTACTCTCCTCTTGGTATGGGTAGAAGAGACTTGCTGGTAAGGAGCTCTTCTAAGAGGACACTCCAAAATCAAACCATTGTTCTCTAGTCTTGGGTAGAGCCATAGCTTCAGTATCATGGTCTTCCACTGTCTTGAGTTAGTTCTCTTGCTTGAGGGTACACTCGGGCACACTTTTCTATCTAATTTCTCTTCTTCTTGTATTAAAGCTTTTTTAGTTAATGTGGGAGATATTTATTTCAATATTGTTACTGTTCTTGAAATATTTAATTTTTTCTTGTTTCCTTTCCTCACTGGGCTATTTTCGCTGTTGGGGCCGCTGGCCTTATAGCATCCTGCTTTTCCAACTAGGGATGTAAGTTAGCAATTAATAATAATAATAATAATAATAATAATAATAATAATCACGTCCGTCCTTCTGTCTGTACGTTGTTCCGTCTTCAAAGAAATCTCTCTCTCTCTCTCTCTCTCTCTCTCTCTCTCTCTCTCTCTCTCTCTCTCAATCGGTGCTGTCATTCCCTTTTGGCCGTCTAGATGCTGAAGAGAATTTACTGGAGCATGATTCATTGATTCTCTTCGCTCGAGTGACCTCGCTTTCAGGAGACAGGAAAAGTTGCCGAAGCGTTTCATGGGATGGCTAATACGACCGTCACGTGCTCTCTCTCTCTCTCTCTCTCTCTCTCTCTCTCTCTCTCTCTCTCTCTCTCTCTCTCTCTCTCTCTCTCTCTCTTAGATGAATGTTTAAGAAAATGAAAGAGAATTGTCAGAAAGGCAGCAATGACAACTGAAACAGGCAATACAAAACATCATAAGAAACGGCAAAAGGAGTCACAATACTTCAAGATTTATCACAAGATCAGAAGCAATAACAAAAGAAATGGCACTCTCTCTCTCTCTCTCTCTCTCTCTCTCTCTCTCCTCTCTCTCTCCTCTCTCCTCTCTCTCTCCTCTCTCTCTCTCTCTCTCTCTCTCCTTTTTCTTCTTCATCCATATCTTTCGGTAAGTTTCACGCGGCTACACATCTCGACTACTGTACAACTTGTTGCAACAGAAACTGCACCTGTTACGCGTGGAAGCGCAATGGCTTATACGACGGCTTCAAACTTCCAACAACTCCAGATTGTGAGAACGTACTCAGTCAAAGTTCCCTTCCTCTTCTTCATTCTCTCTTTCTCTGTGTTCTATTAATATCGTGAGTCTCGCGTCCAATAAATATTTTTAAAGAATGGTTTATTTCTTCCAGCTTCAAATATCTTTGGGGACGGCTCAGACGAATTTGTGTCAGTGATTTCGTTTCCATTCAACCTTTTTAAGTTGCTCTCAATTTTATATTTTCAGCATTTTAGACCCTAGCTGGGTCATTTCTTTAATAGAACAACAGAATATGATGAATTTATCTCAAAACTAACAAACACATTCTCGCCAATAACCAACATGGGATACAATCGCTGAAATCCAACGATAACGTTTTGAGGATAATTTTGAGCACAAAGAGACAATTAAACAAACAGACAAGAGTGACCACATAATCTCTTTCAAATTTCGGTGGCAGTGAAAGATGCCTTGGAGACATTTCAGCGACAGAAAAGTCCCGTAACGCAAGATGCAAATGACTGTTAAAAAAGAATAAGCAATAACTACACGGGTGTGCATGACCTATTGACACAACCTTTCTCTGAAACAACAACGTGACAGTGGTGTTGCGCAACAAGTTCATTCATAACGAGTATAAAAGCCAAGCAAATGCAGCCTTTCATTCATGAGTAATACAAAAGAGTTTCCACTGCAACATTCCCTTATTCACCTCAGAACAAACATACTATACAAATCCTATAATAACATACACCCAATCTTGTATACGGCCCCATTGCCCACGCAACCCTTATACCCTGAAAAAAAAAAAAAAAAAAAAAAAAAAAAAAAAAAAAAAAAAAACCTGTCCAGCCTTTCACCTCATCGCCCGGCGTAGCGAAACAATCAACATCCAAAGGCTAAAAGCCAAGGAAGAGGAATATATAAATATATAACTACCTGTGCTGACGGAGACCAAAGGTCAACCCTAGACGAAAGCGGAATTAATTAAGTGCGGCTCCGGTACGCACGGCTGCTCTCCTCTGTCCCCCAGGGGCTATGCTCCTCAAGTCCCGGATAATTAAAGAAGGAAAAATGAGATTCTAATGATATACTAAAAGTTATTAGAGCTATTTCTCTCCTCTTTGGAATAAAAACAGATTTCAAGGATATTGCAGATAATTATATATATATATATATATATATATATATATATATATATATTATATATATATATATATATAAAACATTTTATATAAATATATGTATATAAACATGTATAATACAAATACAGATTTATGTACTTATATATAATATATACACAAATATAAAGTATATACTGTATATACAATTGATACACAAGTACATATTTTCCTACATATATAATATATTAAAAGTTCTTTCCCCTTACTGTAGGTAAGCTCCAGAAAACGTTACCCTACCGATTCTCCGCAATCTTATGCGGTAAAATTGCTGACCTGAAGCGAGCGTCCTTTATTACTGACTGCGACCCTGTGGAGTCAACAGAATGTCCCACACACAAACATGATGCAGAAGCGTGCGCGGGACTTTGTAACTGTAAATCATTCTATAATTCTTACTAAGAGGAACAAGCGCGGCACGGGTTTTAAATCGCTTAGTTATCGAGATAAGGGCTCGGTCAGACCAAGCGCGGCTAGCGGCGAGGTTAGCGGCAAGAGGTTCCAGCTGATAATTGAAACCTTAGGTATCTTATGTAGGTGGCCAGATAGGAGTCGCGAGGGCTTCCCGCGACTCCTATCTGGCCCACCTACATAAGATACCTAGGTTTCAATTATAATTATCAGCTGGAACCTCTTGCCGCTAACCTCGCCGCAGCCGCGCTTGGTCTGGCCGAGCCCTTAGGCAGTAATTAATCTTCAAATGAAAGTTGACTATTACTGTATTTGATTAGATTTCTTTTTCCACTGATGTATTCCATACTGTTGCTTCCTAACCTATATTATCACATTAGTTAATTATGTTCAAAATCATGATCAGGAAAGTTTCTCTAAACACTGAAAATAACATAAATAATAGTCAATAATACTGAGAATCGCAATAGTCATGTTTTAGTTCCCTTCATGTACGCACCCGAGAGAGAGAGAGAGAGAGAGAGGAGAGAGAGAGAGAGAGAGGAGAGAGAGAGAGAGAGATCAAAGGCCTTTCGCTTGGGAAATGAATGAAATATCTATAGATACCGTAAATCTTTCCTCAAACTCTGAAAATTCAAACTTTAATCCAAATAGCCAATACTACTCTTCAAAATTAAAAAAAAAATTCGATTAATATTTAGATATTGGCCATAGGATTTTTTAAGTTTTTTTTAACTATAATGACCTTGCATCCATATGATGCCTATTAAAAGGCATTTGAAACTTAATAAAAAAAAATAGATATGGTGGTCTCTTTCACAAATATTTGTATCAAGTATGAAAATACAACTATAAAGGGACAATAAAAAAATTCTAAAACTCCGCTAAAGAAACAGATGCACAAATCCTGAAAATATAATAATAATAATAATAATAATAATAATAATAATAATAATAATAATAATAATAATAATAATATTAATAGTTCCTGAACCTCCATGCATGTCATTACATACAAAAACAGGTAAAAACTCATACCACTAAAACTACAGTATGTGTTTGAAGGAATATGATTTTTTTTCAACCTTAGCTTGTAGACGATGAGCTTCCGATATAAACAGTAAAGAACCCTATTAAATTGGAAGAGCTAAAGTACAGCAATCCTAAAATAATTATCCTAATTATAATTATTTGAATGCCAGATATCTCAAATAATTTCTCACATAACATGATATATACAATAAATTTGAAAGGCAAAGTTTTACTTGAAATTTTTTTG
>NC_090751.1:18973942-18978942 GCF_036898095.1 Palaemon carinicauda | reverse complement strand
CGATGGTATAATGAGAAAAGTGATGAGTCACAAAATTAGGTGAAGCAAAAAAAAAAAAAAAAAAAAAAAAGTAGCAGAAAGTGTTTTGAGACTGAGAAGATTTTCAATTAACTATATTGCAACGCTCAATGCAAATGAGATAAACTGGGCTGAAGCAACTTAAAATAACCATTTTGTATCATGTATGGCGTAAAGACTTGAACTATGTGAAGAAAATAGGTAAAATAGCCTTGAGAAAAACATAAAATAAGTGCATGATTCAGAAGTGTCAAGTTGGAAGAGTAAGGTAAACCTGGCAAAGATTTGGTAAATAACGTGATGGAGGGATCGGAGATGTATCTCACTTGCAAGATAGGGGTCAATACCATTGATTGGGGGCGGGGGTAAACGAGCTGCTATCAAGCCTTCAGCTTAAATGTATAGAGCCTGTGTTGGGAAATTTTCTAAACCTAAAACTGCATAAAAGCATAATTCAACACTTAAGAAATTAATTTAGTTCACGTTGTGCGTGAGAGAGAGAGAGAGGAGAGAGAGAGAGAGAGAGAGAGAGAGAGAGAGAGAGAGAGAGAGAGAGAGAGAGAGAGAGAGAGAGAGAGAGAGAGAGAGATAAAATATTGTCAGCTATGCAACTATCTATAATTAATATCCAAGCATTTAAGTCAGGTGAACCTAAAACTCCATAAAAACAAAATTCAACACTTAAGAAATTAAATAAGCTTCACGCTGTGCGGAGAGATGAGAGAGAGAGAGAGAGAGAGAGAGAGAGAGATGACGAGAGAGATGAGGAGAGAGAGAGAGAGAGATAAAATATTGGTCAGCGACGCAACAATATCTATAATTAATATCCAAGCATTTAAGTCAGGTTTTACTAACGCGCCTATCCCATTACAAAGTACACCAAGTGTTATCTAAAATAGCGTGTATCGACCTTTGACAGATATACTAACGACTAAATTAAAATTTAAAACATGAGAGGTTCAACCGCTGGGAGAAACTTGAAAACCGAAGCGGGTGTGCATCAAAATTCGCCAAATAGTTATGAGTTTGGCATCTCCCAACACCAAGGCACTCCAGAACAAGACCCCGGGCACTGAATACCCTTTGGATCCATTAAAGAGAAATCCGCTATCGGGAGCAGAGCGGCAATTTACGTGACTTTGGAGACCAGTAAATTACACGAGCAAAGAAAGGAGAGGTGTGAGCGTTCCTCCAGTCTCCCTTTAGGTACTGGTGTCGAGTCGTAAATCGCCCTAAGAGGTTTAATGTAAAATAGTATTATTAAAAACGTCTTCGGCCGGGCCATACTTGGGTCGTTTCATAATTGGGAGAAGAGAATGAAGGAATGGAATAAAAAACTGAAGAACAATTTACCTTCCACTGACAGACAAAAAGGGCTTAAGCCAATAAGAACATACACCTTAGGGGTATCTTTTTCTTCATATTATGAATGAAAATCCAAGAACACATTTTTTCCGTTTAAAAAACTGCTATCTTTGACTCCATTTCATTCCTTTCATAATTAAAACAGTCATCTATATCACTTTCATTAATATGGAATTATAATCTGCTTATCTTTTCCCTCATACATTTAAACAATCTCCATTTTCCATTAAACATAGCCACTTGCAAATATAAATACTCAAAAGTTCTTTCTACGTTTTCCAGCAAAGCCAAATTGAAAATGTTACTATAATCCAAAGCTTCCATTCTTAAATGAAAGCACTCAAAGACATTGCTGTATCTTTACAATTCTCTTTGTCTCTTTCCTTCAATTGTCTATTAAAACGTTAAAACGTTATGAACGTTTTTAATCTTCCCTTCAGTTATCGTTAAGTTAATCGATAAAAGAGGAAAAGAGGTATGCTTGAAAGTTGAAAGGGGAGTGGAGGTGAAGTTATTAATTATGTATAATGGAATAGTTCAGCACTGAGGCGGAGGAAAGGATTTTCTAGATTCATATAAATTGAAAGGATAAGAGAGAAAGAGAGTCGAGTATTGGAGACAAAACAAATCTTTGGGAAAGGAATGAGATAGAACATTAAATTTGAGAGAGAGAGAGAGAGAGAGGAGAGGAGAGAGAGAGAGAGAGAGAGAGAGAGAGAGAGAGAGAGAGAGAGAGAGAGAGAGAGAGAGAATGTAAAAAAATGTAAAACCCTCTGACTTGACCCAAACAGGTTATTAACCAACAATATATTGAAACCGGTGTGGACCGCTTATGTTTACCATACCAAACATGGAAGCACGAACCTTAATCAATCAATCTCTCTCTCTCTCTCTTTCTCTCTCTCTCTCTCTCTCTCTCTCTCTCTCTCTCTCTCTCTCTCTCTCTCTCTCTCATTTTTATCTTCCTTTGACGACTCCATTTCTTGTCCCTCTCTATTCCAAAATTTATATTCCAAATTATCTGTCGCTAACTGGGGGCAATTTTGCAAAAAGAAAAGCCCTTGGAAACAGATTCCATTAAAAATCTTAAAAGTAAAAAGCCCCCTTTCCCAATCAATATTCCTTTCGAGGCAAATGATAAAAAAATACAATATCAATGTATATTATATATATATATATATATATATATATATATATATATATATATATATGCTGTATATATATATATATATATTATATATATATATATATATATATATATATATATATATATATATATATATATATATGTATTATATACATATGTATATATATATATATATATATATATATATATATATATATATATATATATATATATTTATTTACTTATTATTAATACAAACAAGTTCTGACGCTTTTTTATTTACTTTCTTGAAAACTTGTGATTACATGGTTGTCGACGAGAGAGAGAGAGGAGAGGAGGAGAGAGAGAGAGAGAGAGAGAGGAGAGAGAGAGAGAGAGAGAGAGAGAGAGGAGAGAGAGAGAGAGAGAGAACAAAAATTCAGAAAATGGAATTTAGCCAACGAAACCAAAGGGGTTCATCTACACACAACCAACATATTCATTTGAATTTTTTTCTTAGAATCGAATCAAATTTCCCCCATCTCTCGTGAATGCCAAGGTTTCTTACGAGGTGGTCCACACGCGATCAAGATTAAGAACACGAAATGTCTTTCCCGTATCTTCTTTTTCTCCAATCTTTAAGGATATCAAGTTAGAATTCGGTATATCCATTATTTTCTTTTTATGAAAAGTAATAGCTTACCCGATGTATAAAAGTTTGGTGGGTTGATAACCATAATACCAGTCCTATGAATTTATCATAACTAAGATTAGTTACATAATTATTATTATTATTATTACTATCCAAGCTACAACCCTAGTTGGAAAAGCAAGATGCTATAAGCCCAGGGGCTCCAACAGGGAAAAATAGCCCAGCGAGGAAAGGAAATAAGGAAATAAATAAATGAAGAGAACAAATTAATTTATAACTTGAGAACAAAGAAATGTTCCGAATCATGTTTAGGTCCCTGGAGATAATTTGCTTTGAATTATACTTCAATGGAAAAAAATAGTTTTCTTGGAAACTACAATATAAACTAATTACCTTTAAACTATTCCAAATTTTTGTATATTGTAATAAGGATAACATCTCAAATTTCATGGAAAACAAAAATACAATCCCAAAGCTTCTCTATCTAAAAAGACCAGAAGCCGTTTCAAATGAGTTGCTTATCCTGTAATATTCTTCAAAAATATATACGAATTTCATAGAACAATAATTTCATGTATTATCCCCCCTCTCCTTCTATGGGTCCCTTTCGTTCATAATTTTAAAAAAGGATTTGTCTAAAACTACTTTCATGTTAATATCAATAAGACGAAATGAGGGCTACTGTGCAAAATCATTAAAGTGCAAAACTCGCAATACACCACTAGCTTGCTATTTCTCGCCTAAACGTTTCTGTTCAATAAATTTGAAACAAATGTTCACTTGTTGTGACATCCTATGATATACGTTTCTTCCCCCTAGGCCTCCCATTAAACTATTATAAGCAAGTAAAAACATCTTTAAGATAATTTACTCACAAATGTTATCCAATTAAATTATATTCTTAACAAATGATAACGCATAAAATGGCTAGAGTTATCTCATTACAAAGTCTTATCGGTCTAATCATATAACAGTCAAATATTTCAAACCCTTGTTGCGGTCAAAATCCAATAACGGAAATCCTTAGTACATCCAATAAAGGACTCGTGCAGAATATTAATTTCATCAATGGAATAAAATTTCGTCATTATTACGCACGGGTGGATAATTCGAGCGTTTCAATATAATTGCAGTCCACTATATTTCCAGTGTACATGATTCGAATTGAATCAAGATATTACAGGAAAGATTTACAATGGTAATTACTTAATTATATGTAAATTCCCATTTTATATATACCTATTAGTACGTATTAGTATGCATAGATATAACCATAGGCCCCGGAACAAATGCAAAGGTTTCCCATCTTTTTTATTTCTCATTATCTACAAAATCTGTAACTTTTCCCAAAATTGCTTGATACAATTATTTCAAATTTCCTTTCAAATACAATATTGTAACCGGTATTATTTTTTAACTATTGCAAGTTTATGTAACATAATATTCGTTACAACTGTTTTTGCTCTTATATAATCATTTTTTTATTACCATATATAATTTTCTCCTAAAAGAAGTTAACATCAGAAGGTGGTATCAATATGATTTTCAGCTAGTATTTATGAAGCGAGGTTTTTGTTCCACGCCCAGCCCAAAGGAAGATCAAGAACCATTTATATCTATAGCATCTGACTATATATATGTTCTGTTGTAGTGATCGTCCATCCAAGTGCTTACCAGGCTCATCATTGCTAAACTTTCTCACAATATATATATATATATATATATATATATATATATATATATATATATATATATATATATATATATACATATATATATATATATATATATATATATATATATATATATATATATATATATATATATATTATACATATACACAAATATATACATGTACAT
>NC_090751.1:18961442-18966442 GCF_036898095.1 Palaemon carinicauda | reverse complement strand
GAATACATAAATAGGCGCTTAGTGAGAACACTTCTGGCCGGAGTCAATAAAATGTAAATCAGATAGGTCGAAGAATGTTAAACCCTCGTGCTCTGTACAGGGGCGGTAAGTTTACAAACTGTTTCGGTTGGAACACAACACAGATCGAAGTCACTGATAGGAAAAGCTTCCTAGTATGAGTCTGCATAACAATTCGTTTTTCCTCTTGCCTTGTCGTAAACATCTCCAAAAGCCGGAGATGCATTATATTTTCAGTTTGTGATACAGTCAAAATATTATTTTCGATACAAATCTTATTCTTAAATTTAGACAATCACGCTAAACTTTTTCTTCAAAACATCTTTCGAATAAAGTATCTATAGTAATCAATGCAAAATATCTTGGAATAGTTATTCTTAAATTTTCATTGATGTGACACATGCCTTCGCTACCGAAAAACTACTTGAGGTGAACAACCGGCCGTTCATTTTAGTTTGTGTCGTTATGCAAGTTACGATGATATCGTGACATCGGCATTGATTATGACGTCACTTTCAACTAGCAAAATAAAAAACTTGATTGATCGTGAGTTAACAGACGTTGAATCCAATACGTAAACGACTCGTTTATATTGATAATAGTTCACATTAGACTCAAAATTCCAGGTTGCTATAGTGAAGGCTTTGGCCAGTGCTGCAGATAATCGTTTAACGTCGAAAGGCTACCCGCTACTCACAAGTTTACCGGTCTGTCCGATGTTTCATGTTAATTCTTCAATAAACATATAAAATGTTATAGTGTTATCAACATGGCAATAGCACAATTTTCTGAATGGCATTTAATTTTATTATTGACATGAGCATTCAAAGTAGACGGCTCATTTACACAGTTCACGATAAAACTAACGTCACTGTCTAATATCTTAACTAGTATTGCATCCAAACAGTATATGTGTGTTAAACTAGATAAAAACCTTTCCCTCTAAAAATAACACCTTGTGTATCAATTGATAATTGTATTGTAAATATTTTCAATGCTTATTTTCTAACCCAACAGAAGAAAATCATTGAAAATAATCGGGAAATTCGGCGATATCAGAGGAAAAGAGGATACAGGACTATTTAAAAAGAAAGGTACAATAACTATACTCAATTTTGTTTAACATAAAAAGAGCGTATATCACATATCTCAAACTTTAAGAGATATCACAAATGTCTTTTATACTACTAGGCAAGCAGTTAATTCCAATAGCCAGGCCTTCTCCATCCTGAGGCTCAATACTACGCAGTACTCTAGAAGTTTTATTCCAGCTGTTACCAAGTTGTGGAATGATCTTCCTAATCGTGTAGTTGAATCAGTAGAACTTCAAAAGTTCAAAGTTGGAGCAAATGCTTTTTTGTTGACCAGGCGGACATGAGTCTTTTTATAGTTTATTTATGACATATTTGTTTTTGACGTTGTTAATGGTTTATATATTCCATATCTGTTTTGACGCTGTTGCCTTTTTTTGAATGATTTATTGTTAATTTGTTCTCTTAATTTATTTCCTTATTTCCTTTCCTCACTGGGCTATTTTTCCCTATTGGGGCCCCTGGGCTTGTGGCATCTTGCTTTTCCAACTAGGGTTGTAGCTTGGATAATAATAATAATAATAATAATAATAATAATAATAATAAAGATTATTTTCTTTTTTTCTAACACACGAATAAATGTGCCTTGGAATTTCAAGCTTCAAATAATTAGGAGCTCCATTTCAAAATATTATAAACTTAATGACACCTAACAAAATTTTATATCTTCTAGTCATCATAAATGCATTGAAATTAACAATTCCAGATTTGTTCCCTCTACGTTACAAGTTAACCAAAAATAACTGGCAATGATGAAAGAATAAATGTATACATAAATACACACAAGAATAAATCATGTAGCGCAAGTGTGTGAAAACCAAATTGCAAGTGTGGCTCTCATGTGAAACTTTTACACAGACACACACATACACACAAATACACACACACACACACACATATATATATATATATATATATATATATATATATATATATATATATATATGCATGTGTATGTGTATACACTAATTATATATATACATACATATATATATATATATATATATATATATATATATATATATATATATATATGTGTGTGTGTGTGTGCATGTGTATGTATATACACTAATTATATATATATATTTTCCCTGTTGGAGCCCCTGGGCTTATAGCATACTGCTTTTCCAACTAGGGTTGTAGCTTAGTAAGTAATAATAATATATATATATATATATATATACATATATATATATATATATATATACATAAACATACACATGCATGTATATATATATATATATATATATATATATATATATATATATATATATATATATATATATTAGTATATAAACATAAATATGCATATTTATATATATATATATATATATATATATATATATATATATATATATATATATATATATATATATATATATATATATATATATATATACACATATATATATGCCACATACTACATGGAAAATTTTAGGCATAGAAATAAAGAGAATTTAAATAAGAATGTCATTAGATCTGTACATATTTTTCTTAAATTAAGATTTGGGCAAAATATAACCTCCCTATATTTCTGAATAGGCCTATAACAGTATGGTACTTGAACCCACAAGATATCCAGTACAGTCGCAAGGCGGTGATGAGAGGGTTTTAAGAGAGTTTTAAGAGTTGTTGGATATTATATAAGATGAAATAAAACAGATCTTAAGGTGTAACAAGAGGGAAACCTCTCAGTTTACCATGAAGTTAGAGAGGCTGAATGGCATAATGGGAAAAAGAAAGCGGAAACGTATAGCTAGAGTCGGAGAAAACATATCTTAGGTCTAGGCATTGGACCAGCAAACGCCTAACACTCCAACATTTAATGAAATCCCATAATCATCCAGAAAAAAAAAAAAAAAAAAAAAAAAAAAAACACATTCATTCATTGTTAACCACATGTTAACAATGTATGGTGCTAAAAAAAATACGAAACACCAGAATTTATGCCATTTCACAAAATCATGTCTCCCTAAAATCTATGACCTTTCAAAAGAACCTTATCTACTCACAGTAATGTCATAACGTAGCAGCGAACAACAAATCTAATTGCAAAATCCCCATATTTAGTGATGAAATAACGAAAGAAACTGAAGTAATAATGAAAGGGAAGGGAACTTCGGAAACTATTTTTCTATCAATATGAATCCCTCGGCCTCTATGTATCTCAAACCAAAGTCTATAGATTAAAGAACAAGGTCCCATACATTATCAATCCCCACAATAGACGGAAATCTTGAACTCGAAGGTCAACAGAGTTGATTGTTCCATACTTTTCCCTCTGGAATGTGGCATTCCTTCTTGTCCTCTGTACTTCCTGGATAATTTAATCAGGTACTGAGTGGAAGCGGACTATCCAAAAGAGATATCTAATAATATATTACTACAGTAAAAAATGTGCCTTAAAAAAGTAAAAATCCTGGAATAAATATTGCCAGGTATTTACATTTTAAACACGAATATATTGTGGTGGCCGATGCGGTAACGTCCCTGACTGTTGAACGCCAGACTGGGGTTCGAGTCCCGCTCAAACTCGTTAGTTCCTTTGGTCTCTTCAACCTCACCATCCTTGTGAGTATGGATTGGGGGCTGGGGGAGCCTATAGGTCTATCTGCTGAGTCATCAGCAGTCATTGCATGGCCCTCCTTGGTCCTAGCTTGTGTGTAGAGGGGATTTGAATGCGGATCATATGTATATATGGTCAGTCTCTGGGGAAATGTCACTCTCCTTTAACTCTGCCATTTATGAGTTACCAACACGTAAAAGATAACAAATTAGGGTAAAAGTTACGGTCGCTCGTATTTCTGAAAATAGGGCTGAGAACCGTATATTCTTACGGAGAATTTCCAATTAAAATTAAGGACTTTTTAACAGTGTACTATAGCTATTATTATCATCTCTATTACTATCATTATTAATAGCAGTATCGGCAGGAGAAGTAGTAGTAGTAGTTATAGTAGTAGTGGTAATAACATTAACGTTTATTTACTGTGACCTAGCTCAAGTTAGGGAGGTATGACCGTATCTCTCGCTTCCCATTAAAATTGTCTAGCTAACTTTCAGTTAAACAGATAATTTTAAAAAATCTTTCAATAACATAAACCGCACATAATCTCCATGTCATTCTCATCAAACGGTTACCAAAAATCAATTATGTCTTGAAACCAAATCTCGAGAGTTGTGTATTTTAAACCAATCCCAGAAAAAGAATGATAATGAGCATTTAAGACATTGCCAATGCTTTCAAAAGCAATGAGCCTCCATGTTTTTACTATTTCGAATACTTAGGACGCTTGCGATTTCTTTTCCATGGGAGTAACAGACTTGCTTTTAACGAATGCGTGCGCGTGCGAGATCCCCCTTGCAAGATACAATCCTGTGATTGTCCATCGGATTTTCAGTCCCATGCCCCGACCTCTGAGCTGCACCTCCTTATTATGTACACGAACAACATTTTGATTATTGATTTCTATGTCGTAAGCGAGGCCTTTTGTTCCCTATAGACAAAGACACAATCTCCCGGATGTCCCGATTTCAACCCTTACGCCCCCTTGCACGAAGGATCAGTTCCATTTGCCTTCATCGTTGAGGGATGATGACATAAGTCTTTTCTTGCGATGGTTAGTACCTCGGTGATAAGTTATTGTTTTCTCTAAGGATCTTCGTTGTTCTTTCGTCTTCCTCTCTATCTCTTTTAAGGTTTTGGGTGGGCGAGTGGGTGGTCATGCTGGAAACGAAAAATGGACTGCTCTATAGACTCCCTAATCTGGCTTGAAACAGCCATGATTCAGTTTACAGAATACATTAAAACCAGTTTTTACTTGGGAAATGTGCAGAAGTTTGAGGTTTTGTTTTGGAATTGGTGACTGTTGCATGACAACAGGGTAAGAG
>NC_090751.1:18953942-18956442 GCF_036898095.1 Palaemon carinicauda | reverse complement strand
ACTGCCTTCCTGATTCCACTTGTCGTTGATCCCTTTCTTCTTAGAAGAAAGAGGTCTCCAAAACAAAAATCTTGAAGACTTCTTCTTTCTCTCCATGAGGAAGAAGAAGTCTTCAAAACAAGAGTCTTGAAGACTTCTTCCTCATGGAGAGAAAGAAGTCTTCAAGATTCTTGTTTTGCTTTTCATGACTGCCTCCTGATTCCACTTGTCGTTGATCTTTTTCTTCTTAGAAGAAGAAGTCTTCAAAACAAGAATCTTGAAGACTTCTTCCTCATGGAGAGAAAGACGTCTTCAAGATTCTTGTTTTGCTTTTCATGACTGCCATCCTGATTCCACACTTCATGTTTTTTTAAAAATAAGCTAGATACAGGAACTATCTATTGTTGGCTGGGCAGGGCTCCCCCTCCTTCCTGCTAGGCCCGGTGGGCCTCCCCCTTCCCGCTGGCAGGGAGGGGCTCCCCCCTTCCCGCTGGCAGGGCGGGGTTTCCCCCCCTTCTCGCTGGGCAGGGCGGGGCTCCCCCTTTCCCGCTGGCAGGGCGGGTCTCCCCCCCCCCTTCTCGCTGGCAGGGCGGGGCTCCCCCTTTCCGCTGGCAGGGTGGGTCTCCCCCCCCCCCTTCCCGCTGGCAGGGCGGGGCTCCCCCCTTCCCGCTGGCAGGGCAGGGCTCCCCCCTTCCCGCTGCAGGGCGGGGCTCCCCCCTTCCCGCTGGCAGGGCAGCGCTTCCCTTCCCATTGGCAGGGCGGGGCTTCCCCACTTCCCGCTGGCAGGGCTGGGCTCCCCCTTCCCCCTGGCAGGGCGGGGCTCCCCCCTTCCCGCTGGCATATATCATATAGACACACACACACACACATATATATATATATATATATATATATATATATATATATATATATATATGTTTTGCACATTTAGATGTGTTTTTCATATTCAAATAACCCATATATATTTTATACATTAATGTCTGGATTCTCTTAATGACCTTGGGATCAGAGCCCCAGGTGAAATTACATAAAAGACATATGCATATACATATATATACAAACATAGTTGTCGTACAGTTTGGAGAATTGGCAGTAGCCTACTAGACACAGATCCCGATTTAGCAGGGATAAATTGACCCTCAAAGGGCATAAGACAAGCAATAATCACGAAAAAAAATCAGAATATTGATGCTGTAATTTTCAGCATAGTTTGAGGGCTCTATGATGGTTGGTTCTTCAGGTCGTTTTCTCCGGTAGTATGGTGGAAACTCTTAAACTGGACTTTTGAATCTTCTCAGGAATGGGTTTAGTTTTACGAGGGACTATTTTCAGGCCATCATCTTTACTGAATCCAAATTCTTCCTTGTAGATTCCAACTGTGCTTTGAACTGATCCAGTTCCATAAACATCAGACACCAGCTAATCAAAGATGTCTCAGTCGCCATGAAACACAGTTCCTTCATGTTGATCCCTATTATATACTGATGACTGAAACTGATTACTGTTCAGCTGCTACATTCTCATTTACATCTTCCAGTAAGCGCTCCAAAAACCAGGGTAATAAAACTAGAAAAATAAACACATGTACCGTAAAAAAAAGAAACTATACAATACGAACTGAAAATGCTAAGCTAAAAAGGGAGAGAAACATTGCTTACAACCTTGAAATTAAGTTCTTTAAGCGCACCCACCCCTTGCCCCATTGGTACCATATTCTAGATAGATTTTGTGCATTTATTTACGAACACTCTAGCCTAAAATTAGTTCTTATTCAAATATAATTCTGTTTTATCTATTGAAATCCTTTGGTGTCTTGTCCCTTGAAAATGACGTGACTTTATTCTTTTTTTTCCTGTCGTTTCACAAATCGCACTATAAAGACGTATAGCAACAGATTATCGGTAACTAGATAATATCAAATTAGTTAGAAATGAATTTTGTAATTTTAACACTGAAATGGATAACGCGGAGTCAAGCTGCCAACTAATCATAAAAAGTTCATCTGTAACATAACTGGTATGGAATGAACATCTTGGCCCCCCCAATCTTCTTTGACTCTCAATATTCTCTCCCTCTCTCACTCCTCGCTCTCACCCCTTCTCACTCAAATCCCTTCTCACTCTCACCACCCCTTCTCACTTCTTCACCAACTTCTCTCTCTCTCTCTCTCTCTCTCTCTCTCTCTCTCTCTCTCTCTCTCTCTCTCTCTCTCTCTCTCTCTCTCTCTCAATGTCATTTAGGCCGGTATAACTCATGTATGGTGATTTTTTTATTATTATTATTCTACATCGAAACATATCTGAGAATACTTTTTCTTTCATCAGTGACTTGAACAAGACTGATGTCGAAATAATCTAATGTAGCTGTTAACGGAAGGAATTGTTTAGCTGCGAAAATCTAATAATTTCTATATGATTTTGCGGATTCATTATATATATATATATATATATATATATATATATATATATATATATATATATATATATATATATGTGTGTGTGTGTGTATGTGTGTGTGTGTG
>NC_090751.1:18948560-18953442 GCF_036898095.1 Palaemon carinicauda | reverse complement strand
AGGGAAGGGGAAACTTTCCATGACTGCTTGAGAGGTGACCCTCAGAAGTCAAGAGGCTAACTCTAATACCTCCCACTAAAACTGCCATAAATAAAGATCAGCATAAAGTTTTGACGTTAAACCAAAGACAGGGGGTACAACAAGCACAATGCTTTTCTTTCCAGCGAGAGGTTAACAGTTAAGAATTGGAATGAGGTGGCGCCATCTACGAACCGACTTTAGGGCTTACGTGGCAGGGGTTCCTTCAGGGTGGCTGTTGGACTCCCGAAAAGATTGCCTACCTGAAATCATCTTACGGCTCCTACGTGTTTTTGCAGAATCTGCGATAAACTGCTGATGTTCCAGAATACATAAATAGGCGCTTAGTGAGAACACTTCTGGCCGGAGTCAATAAAATGTAAATCAGATAGGTCGAAGAATGTTAAACCCTCGTGCGCTGTACAGGGGCGGTAAGTTTACAAACTGTTTCGTTTGGAACACAACACAGATCGAAGTCACTGATAGGAAAAGCTTCCTAGTATGAGTCTGCATAACAATTCTTTTTCCCTCTTGACTTGTCGTAAACATCTCCAAAAGCCGGAGATGCATTATACATTCAGTTTGAGATACAGTCAAAATTTTATTTTCGATACAAATTTTATTCTTAAATTTAGACAATCGCGCTTAACTTTTTCTTCAAAACATCTTTCGAATAAAGTATCTATAGTAATCAATGCAAAATATCTTGGAATAGTTATTCTTAAATGTTCATTGATGTGACACATACCTTCGCTACCGAAAAACTACTTGAGGTGAACAACCGGCCGTTTATTTTAGTTTGTGTCGTTATGCAAGTTACGATGATATCGTGACAGCGGCATTGATTATGACGTCACTTTCAACTGGCAAAATAAAAAATCTTGATTGATCGTGAGTTAACAGACGTTGAATCCAATACGTAAACGACTCGTTTATATTGATATTAGTTCACATTAGACTCAAAATTCCAGGTTGCTATAGTGAAGGCTTCGGCCAGTACTGCAGATAATCGTTTACTGTAATGTCGAAAGGCTACCTGCTATTCACAAGTTTACCGGTCTGTCCGATGTTTCATGTTAATTCTTCAATTAACATATAAAATGTAATAGTGTTATCAACATGGCAATAGCACAATTTTCTGAATGGCATTTAATTTTATTATTGACATGAGCATTCAAAGTAGACGGCCTACTTACACAGTTCACGATAAAACTAACGTCACACTCCATTATCTTAACTAGTATTGCATCAAAACAGAATATGTGTTAAACTAAAAAAAAAAAAATCTTTCTCTCTAAAAATAACACCTTGTGTATCAATTGATAGTTGTATTGTAAATATTTTCAATGCTTATTTTCTGACCCAACAGAAGAAAATCATTAAAAGTAATCGGGAAATTCGGCGATATCAGAGGAAAAGAGGATACAGGACTATTTAAAAGGAAAGGTACAATAACTATACTCAATTTTGTGTATATCACATATCTCAAACTTTAAGAGATATCACAAACGAGTCCTTTTACACGAACAAAATGTCTTTTATACTACTAAAGATTATTTTCTTTTTTCCAAAACACACGAATAAATGTGCCTTGGAATTTCAAGCTTCAAATAATTAGAAGCTCCATTTCAAAATATTATAAACTTAATGACACCTAACAAAATCATCTTCTAGTCATCATAAATGCATTGAAATTAACAACTCCAGATAAGACCAATTGTTCCCTCTACGTTATAAGTTAACCAAAAATAACTGGCAATGATGAAAGAATAAATGTATACATAAATACACACAAAAATAATTTGTGTAGCGCAAGTGTGTGAAAACCAAATTGCAAGCGTGGCTCTCATGTGAAACTTTTACTCAGACGCGCACACACATACACACAACATATATATATATATATATATATATGCATGTGTATGTATATACACTAATTATATATATACATAAATATATAACTAGTGTATAAACATAAACATGCATATATATATACAGTATATATATATATATATATATATGTATGTGTATATATATATATATATATATATGCCACATACTACATGAAAAATTTTAGGCATAGAAATAAAGAGAATTTAAATAAGAATGTCATTAGATCTGTACATATTTTCCTTAAATTAAAATTTGGGCAAAATATTACCTCCCTCTATTTCTGAATAGGCCTATAACAGTATGGTACTTGAACCAACAAGATATCCAGTACAGTCGCAAGGCGGCGATGAGAGGGTTTTGAGAGTTAAATGTTTTAAGAGTTGTTGGGTATTACATAAGATGAAATAAAACAGATCTTAAGGTGTAACAAGAGGGAAACCTCTCAGTTTACCATGAAGTTAGAGAGGCTGAATAGCATAATGGGAAAAAGAAAGCGGAAACGTATAGCTAGAGTCGGAGAAAACATATCTTAGGTCTAGGCATTCGACCAGCAAACATCTAACACTACAACATTTAATGAAATCCCATAATCATCCAGGGGAAAAAAAACGTTCATCTCGCCAGTTGCAGCCACATGTTAACAATGTATGATGCTAAAAAAATACGAAACACCAGAATTTATGCCATTTCACAAAACCATGTCCCCCTAAAATCTAGGATCTGTCAAAAGAACCTTATCTATTCATAGTAATATCATAACGTAGCAGCGAACAACCTATCTAATTGCAAATTCCCCATAATTAGTAATGAAATAACGAAAGAAACCGATGTAATAATGGAGGGAAAGGGAACTTCGGAAACTATTTTTCTTTCAATCTAAATCCGTCGGCCTCTATTTATCCCAAACCAAAGTCTATAGATTAAAGAACAAGGTCCCATACATTATCAGTCCCCACAATAGACGGATATCTTGAACTCGAAGGTCAACAGAGTTGATTGTTCCATACTTTTCCACTGGAATGTGGCATTCCTTGTTGTCCTCTGTACTTCCTGGATAATTTAATCAGGTACTGAGTGGAAGCGGACTATCCAAAAGAGATATCTAATAAAATATTACTACACTTAAAAATTTGCTGTAAAAATCCTGGAATAAATGTTACCACGTATTTACACTCTAAACGCAGATATATTGTGGTGACCGATGCGGTAAAGTCCCTGACTGGTGAACGCCAGACTGGGGTTCGAGTCCCGCTCAAACTCGTTAGTTCCTTTGGTCTCTTCAACCTCACCATCCTTGTGAGTATGGATTGGGGGCTGGGGGAGCCCATAGGTCTATCTGCTGAGTCATCAGCAGTCATTGCATGGCCTTCCTTGGTCCTAGCTTGTGTGTAGAGGGGATTTGAATGCTGATCATATGTATATATGGTCAGTCTCTGGGGCAATGTCACTCTCCTTTAACTCTGCCATTTATGAGTGGCTTAAGGTTACCAACACGAACAATATAACAAATTAGGGTAAAAATTACGGTCGCTCGTATCTCTGAAAATACGGTTGAGAACCGTATATTCTTACGGAAAATTTCCGATTAAAATTAAGGACTTTTTAACAGTGTACTATAGCTATTATTATTCTCTCTAATACTATTATTATTAATAGCAGTATCAGCAGGAGAAGTAGTATTAGTAGTTATAGTAGTGACTGTGACTTAGCTCAAAGTTAGGGAGGTATGACCGTCTCCCTCGCTTCCCATTAAAATTGTCTAGCTCACTTTCAGTTAAACAGATAATTCAAAAAAAATCTTTCGATAATATAAACCTCATATAATCTCCATGTCATTCTCATCAACCGGTTACCAAAAATCAATTATGTCTTGAAACCAAATCTCAAGAGTTGTTGTGTTTTAAACCAATCCCAGAAAAAGAATGATAATGAGCATTTAAGATATTGCCAATGCTTGAAAAAGCAATGAGCCTCCATGTTTTTACTATTTCGAATACTTAGCACGCTTGCGATTTCTTTTCCCTGGGGAGTACCGACTTGCTTTTAACAAATGCGTGCGAGTGCGAGATCCCCTTTGCAAGATACAATCCTGTGATTGTCCATCGGATTTTCAGTCCCATGCCCCGACCTCTGAGCTGCACCTCCTTATTATGTACACGAACAACATTTTGATTATTGATTTCTATGTCGTAAGCGAGGCCTTTTGTTCCCTATAGACAAAGACCCAATCTCCCGGATGTCCCGATTTCAACCCTTACGCCCCCTTGCACGAAGGATCAGTTCCATTTGCCTTCATCGTTGAGGGATGATGACATAAGTCTTTTCTTGCGATGGTTAGTACCTCAGTGATAAGTTATTGTTTTCTCTAAGGATCTTCGTTGTTCTTTCGTCTTCCTCTCTATCTCTTGTAAGGTTTTAGGTGGGCGAGTGGGTGGTCATGCTGGAAACGAAAAATGGACTGCTCTAGACTCCCTAATCTGGCTTGAAACAGTCATGATTTAGTTTACAGAATACATTAAAACCAGTTTTTACTTGGGAAATGTGCAGAAGTTTGAGGTTTTGTTTTGGAATTGTTGACTGTTGCATGACAACAGGGTAAGAGACTTTTTGAAATCCAAAGCGATTCTATTTCCCCCAATGAATATTGCATGATCTGAATCCCATGCATGTGTAACGTGGCTTGGTGGTGTCGGTCGGGATGCCGTGAGTTTCTTTTTATCCATTTATTTACAACATGGGTATTAACTGCTACACAGAAACTACAATTCCATTTCTTTCAATATAGAGCTTTTTATAAAATAATGGCTTTTTAATCTATATAACAACCCATTAATGTTCTACTAATGAATACAGGCTAATAGTAAACAAATTTAACATTTTCTTAATATAATACGTAAAGTATCTCCCATAAATAATAAAAGGCAAGTCTCTCTCTCTCTCTCTCTCTCTCTCTCTCTCTCTATATATATAT
>NC_090751.1:18921060-18943560 GCF_036898095.1 Palaemon carinicauda | reverse complement strand
GGATAAATTGACCCTCAAAGGGCATAAGACAAGCAATAATCACGAAAAAAATCAGAATATTGATACTGTAATTTTCAGCATAGTTTGAGGACTCTATGATGGTTGGTTCTTCAGGTCGTTTTCTTCGGTAGTATGGTGGAAACACTTAAACTGGACTTTTGAATCTTCTCAGGAATGGGTTCAGTTTTACGAGGGACTATTTTCATGCCATCATCTTTACTGAATCCAAATTCTTCCTTGTAGATTCCAACTGTGCTTTGAACTGATCCAGTTCCATAAACATCAGACACCAGCTAATCAAAGATGTCTCAGTCGCCATGAAACACAGTTCCTTCATGTTGATCCCTATTATATACTGATGACTGAAACTGATTACTGTTCAGCTGCTACATTCTCATTTACATCTTCCAGTAAGCGCTCCAAAAACCAGGGTAATAAAACTAGAAAAATAAACACATGTACCGTAAAAAAAGAAACTATACAATACGAACTGAAAATGCTAAGCTAAAAAGGGAGAGAAACATTGCTTACAACCTTGAAATTAAGTTCTTTAAGCGCACCCAACCCTTGCCCCATTGGTACCATATTCTAGATAGATTTTGTGCATTTATTTACGAACACTCTAGCCTAAAATTAGTTCTTATTCAAACATAATTCTGTTTTATCTATTGAAATCCTTTGGTGTCTTGTCCCTTGAAAATGACGTGACTTTATTCTTCTTTTTCCTGTCGTTTCACAAATCGCACTATAAAGACGTATAGCAACAGATTATCGGTAACTAGATAATATCAAATTAGTTAGAAATGAATTTTGTAATTTTAACACTGAAATGGATAACGCGGAGTCAAGCTGCCAACTAATCATAAAGAGTTCATCTGTAACATAACTGGTATGGAATGAACATCTTGGCCCCCCGAATCTTCTTTGACTCTCAATATTCTCTCCCTCTCTCACTCCTCGCTCTCACCCCTTCTCACTCAAATCCCTTCTCACTTCTTCACCAACTTTCTCTCTCTCTCTCTCTCTCTCTCTCTCTCTCTCTCTCTCTCAATGTCATTTAGGCCGGTATAACTCATGTATGGTGATTTTTTTATTATTATTATTCTACATCGAAACATATCTGAAAATACTTTTTCTTTCATCAGTGACTTGAACAAGACTGATGTCGAAATAATCTAATGTAGCTGTTAACGGAAGGAATTGTTTAGCTGCGAAAATCTAATAATTTCTATATGATTTTGCGGATTCATTATATATATATATATATATGTGTGTGTGTGTGTGTGTGTGTCTGTGTGTGTGTGTGTGTGTTTATTTAGTATTTGCAGTGGATATTCGTAACGTCAAATTATAAAACAGAATGAAATATGGCAACTCGATTTCTAAAATTCTAATACTCTCACTAGCCCTTTTGCAGTCTTTGATGCGTTAAGGTTGGAGAGGGCTCCGCCCATTTCGTAGAAGTAGTAAGAAGAGCAACACCTTGTCTGTTTTGTCATGGGAACACTAGACATCTGACAAAAGATTTCCCCCGGGCATCTGCGTTCTTTTGATTGTAACTGTACATGATACATGGTAAATACAACGATGTTTTCCATTGGCTATTCTGAATATCTACTTATTTCTAAGCTGAATTCTGTATGCCCTCAAGTCACGTGACCTACTTCATCAAAAGTTTCTAAAGTATGAATTCTAACCATAAAGGTATTATAACTGAAAGTTTCCTAACTGTTAGCGCAGCTTGGCGTCGAATACCTGAACCGCAAACGGTGGGGAAAAACACATAACATTGAATAGCTTCTCCAAATCAAAATTACAATTATTGATGAAAACAAAAAATATCCATTGCTGAAAAATAAACAGGAGCCATAAAGATATTTAATGATGAAAATGATTACAGTAATAGCCCGTTCGATCTCCACGAGAAACTTATAATAATAAAAGAGATAGTTTATATGATCCATTCTAAGCTCAAGAATCCCCCCCTCCCGTGCTTAATGATGCGGAAAACAAACTTCAAGTCTACTTTCTCTCTCTCTCTCTCTCTCTCTCTCTCTCTCTCTCTCTCTCTCTCTTTTAACAAGTATTGTATCACAAATAGAAATGCAGAATATATTCACCAGACGTAACAGTAAAGAAAACTTAGATTACAGAATCTCTCCTTAGATTCTCCCCCCCCCCCCTCTCTCTCTCTCTCTCTCTCTCTCTCTCTCTCTCTCAAGAATTGTATCACAAATAGAAATGCAGAATATATTCACCAAATGTAACAGGAAAGAAAACTTAGATTCTCTCTCTCTCTCTCTCTCTCTCTCTCTCTCTCTCTCTCTCTGTTGCATTTTTTCGGGTAACACGCTCAGGTGGCAATGTGAGGATCCTATGTTCCAAACTTGAACCAGGTGAGAAAGAGCAGATGGGGACGTTCCAAAAGTTTAGTATACATACATTTTCCATAAGGTGAATTATGTACCCGTTATTACCCAATGGTTACGGATCGTAGACAATGGTAGACAAAGAGGGCGAGGAAAACAAGAGTGAGTGGCTGCGCCTCATCTAAAACAGTTGAATACCATCAATACGGAAAGGCCTCGACGAGGTAATCCTCACCCCCACGTTGGTGAAACCCTTCAAAAGCTATTTAATCCATTTTCCTCTGCATCAATAGAAATAATTCCGCAAATTATTTTATTCAAATATTTCTCTCTCTCTCTCTCTCTCTCTCTCTCTCTCTCTCTCTCTCTCAGTATTTAAACAACCGTGAGAAACACAAATTTTATCTAATTGCTAAACTATGCCTCGATATAGCTAATAATAAATCTATAAACTACTCTCTCTCTCTCTCTCTCTCTCTCTCTCTCTCTCTCTCTCTCTCAGTATTTAAAGAACTATATGAGAAACGCAAATTTTATCTAATTACTAAACTATGCATCGATATAACTGACAATAAATCTATAAACTACTCTATTAGGATAACACCTCTCTCTCTCTCTCTCTCTCTCTCTCTCTCTCTCAGTATTTAAACAACTATATGAGAAACACAAATTTTATCTAATTGCTAAACTATGCATCGATATAGCTAACAATAAATCTATAAACTACTCTCTCTCTCTCTCTCTCTCTCTCTCTCTCTCTCTCTCTCTCTCTCTTTTATTTCGATAATAAATGTTTTTATATGTATAACTAAACACTATTCAGTAAACCGGCACGATCGTACCCTACCCTGCGGCGAAGTGTGTGTGTTGTAAACAAGCCCATTTAAACCTGCCCTGGTCTGGAATGGTTTCCCCTGTGTGGCCCAGGGCAGCTAAAAACACATTCTCTCAACCGCAATTTCTATTCATTATTTCCGCTTATTTTTCTCGTTCTTTTTACTCGTGATTGCGTCCACTTTTATAGAGACAACATATGTTCCGAATCATTACAAGAATTTGTATTCATCATATCCTCTTTTTTTTTATCTTTCCTTTAACTCATTAAGTCTGATTTTATAAAAAAAAAATACCTAATAGTATTTGGTATAAAACATGAGTATATTCATCATTTCGTGTATCTCTCTTTTTCCAGACCTCCGGGTTTTGCGTTATACATGAAGAGGCTAGTTGCACAAGGCAGTCCATTTTTGACTAGTGTCATTTTAATATATATATATATATATATATACATATATACAAATACATATATGTATATATATACATATATATATATATATATATATACAAATACATATATGTATGTATATATATATATATATATATATATATGTATATATATATATATATATATATACACACACACACCAACCGACACACATGTATGTATATATAACATATATATGTATATAATATATATATATATATATATATATTAGTTTTTCCATTGCATGGACATTCTTTATTGAATTTTGAACTGTTAATCGAACAGACCTAATAATTCGATATTTTCGCCAAGGAGGTAAAATAAAATTATGGCCAACTATAATAATACCTGCTCTGTGGTGAGCTTCCTAACAGTAACTCCTTTTTTGAATTCTTGCAAACATTAGTGTCTAAATTCTACAACTTAAATATTACCTGATAATAATTTAATAAGTGAAAAATAATTACCTTGAGATCTATACAAGGGTATGAGGATGCAAACGGAATTTATAGTCACGAGATAAGATAAAATTATTAAAATAGCTCTAAAAAAATAAACTCAAAAAAGGGTAAAATAGGACTAGAGTGAAATAAAATAGTCTAAAGGCAGTATCACACGAGTACATTTTCATGAATCGATTCAAATCTTGCCACCGAACTTCCCAAAAAGTTGTACATATTTTTTTTTTTTTTTTTTTTTTTGGTGCACTAGCAAGCGTAAAAATATTCCCGAACGAATGAAATGCCTAGCGACAAGGGAAGTGGTCTGAATTTATTCAAAATCGGTATACTTATGAGATTTTTTCATAATCTGAACCAATTAGTATATAAAATTATCGGCACATGAAGCCCAAATGTAACCTACTATTGATAATCAAATATTTCAGCATTTTTCTACAAATCTACTATTAGCGTAATAAGAAGTCAACTGTTTCGGCATCCCTAAGGATAAATAAAAACTTAACACGTATATCTGACTAACACGGCAAGTGGCGAAGGGATTCGCCCCACAATATTCAACAGGTTCTTGGCCCTGAAACTGATAGTTCTTCACGAAAGTTTGCGATTTATTTGGTTCTTCAACTATCCGCAAAAAACTAAAAGTATTCGAGATCGTAGTTTGTGAATATGTTAGGCCCAGAAGCCTCTGAAATTACCAGTGCCGTATAAACAGACAAACAAGATGGAGAGATGAAAAGTAGAAATGCTAGTACAGGAGTCAACGGAACATATAAATATTTATCCTGCAGGAACGAAGTCTAAACATTGTCTTAAAGGAAAACTGCAAGCCTACATCGGTATATGCAATATATAAGAAATCGAAAACTACATAAATGGTGCGCAAAAATAAACACCATAACAGAATTCAACAAACTAAAAACCAAAAATGTTGAATTACCAGAAAAAAAAATGCAAAAGATAAATAACTAAAAATACACTTAAGAAAAAATTGGACAAAGATAAATTATAAAAAATAAATAAAAACATACACGGGGTATAGATGAATCCGCCGGGAAAAAATAAAACGCAATTTTCATTTTTCTTAGATATTTAATCCAGTCATTATGTAAGAGTATTTCCATGTCTCACCAGGATTACGTCTAATTAAAGGCGGGGATTTGTCTCATCGTAGGAACAAATCAAATAGAGAACATTTTCTAGTGTAAGTAAAAGATATAATTACACGTTTGCAATTGTGGTATAGCGATGAACGGCAGATGAAACAAATCACATAAAATTCATGGAATTGTTTAAAAAAAAATGATACAAAATTACTGACATGGCAGTAGATCCTTTTCAAAGGAACCTCCAAATATATCCTTCTCACTGTTGACGCCAAAAGACTAAGAATCAGTTTACTGGAGTATTACTTAACTGGGACTCACTCTCCTTACAGAGGACATTTGATTTATTCCTTTTTATATAAATTTCTCTCGCCTTCCGAAAAGAAGTTAATCGTATGATTTGCAATGATTGGGATAAATATTTTCCTCTTAAAAATTGTGAAAATATCTTTTATTAAGATACAATAGCGCCCACATACTAAGGATGCCCCTCGATACATCGTATTCAGTATCTCCTATAGGAAGGTAATATGTCAAACATAATTAAGCTTTAATATTTACAGCGGAGGCTTCTATTGATTTTTCCGTAACGTTATAAAATCTAAACTATGAATTTCTCCTTACCATATTCCACAAACAAGCGCGCGCGAGAGAGCCTTACCTTATTACCTTATTCTATGTTAGGGTTCCCCCAGGTCCCTCAGTGTGAGGCACCTCGTATATCCACCAGAGTTGCTAATGCATCTTAAGGTGTATTTTGCATCTTCCAGTCTTAAATGGTCTGGGATACATCTTAGGTATTTATCGAGCTTATTCTTAAACACATCTACGCTCACTCCTGATATGTTTCTTAGATGAGCTGGCAGCGCATTAAATAGCCACTGCATTATCGATGCTGGTGCGTAGTGGATTAATGTCCTGTGCGCCTTCCTTAGTTTTTCTGGTATAGTTTTTGGCACTATTAATCTACCTCCGCTTGCTCTTTCTGATATTTTTAGCTCCATGATGTTTTCAGTAATTCCTTCTATTTGCTTCCATGCTTGTATTATCATGTAGCGTTCTCTTCTCCTTTCTAGACTGTATAGTTTTAAAAATTGCAGTCTTTCCCAGTAGTCAAGGTCCTTAACTTCTTCTATTCTAGTAGTATAGGACCTTTGTACATTCTCTATTAGTCCAATATCCTTTTCTTGTTTTAAAGTGGCTGAATAACATTCCCATTTTTGCTTTACATTTAGCCAACAATGTTGCTATTTGGTCGTTGCATAACATATTCCTATTTAACATTACACCAAGGTCTTTAATTGCTTCCTTGTTTGTGACTGTCTCGTTATTAGGTCCTTTGTATGCATATACCATTCCTTCTCTGTTTCCATAATTTATTGATTCAAATTTATCGGAGTTAAATACCATCCTATATTTTGTTTAGATCTCTTTGTAGTGAGTTCCTATCTCCATCACAAGTAATTTCTCTACTTATTCTTGTGTAATCGGCGAAACTTCTCACTAGTTTTTAACATCAGAGAGAGAGAGAGAGAGAGAGAGAGAGAGAGAGAGAGAGAGGGAGGGGAGAGAGAGAGAGCATGTAAGTAACCACAGCCATACCCATAATCTACCGAGTTCTGTATCCTAAGAAAATACGAAGGACATTGCACCAACTGAATAAACATATGGCATAGAAAAGGGTAAAAGAAAACGAAACTGAGAATTTTCACAATCCCAAGTCTTTCTGAAAACGAAGACGACTTACGTTCACCTTTCACTCATTTCCTTCCAGTTATGCCCCATGACGACACAACAATTAGCATTTGACCTCATCCTGCTTACCCTCAAGGGTCAGGTCAGACTAGCTTGAATTTCTTGGCTCTAGATTCACACTTATGTGCCAAACATTCTCATGGAGTCGCCACTCGATCAAATTCTTCTATAAGAAAGAAAACTGAGAGACGATGGCGTCATGTTTCAGCTGTTCATCCTTACGGTTGGCAGATGATATGTGTCGTCCGGGACAGGCGACGCTTTTATGGTAGGATGATTTTCTTCCGGGTTCTCAGTGGTTCGAAGTAGATTCAAGTTCGTAGGCCCAGATGTTTGGAGTAGATTTGATTTTCGTATTTCAACAACACAAGATTCTAACAATAACGGAAAGAATCAGGAGAACTGTGCCATTCTCCTCTATGGGCGATATAGAGGAGAACTGAAACACTTGTAATCTATATATATATATATATATATATATATATATAATATGTATACATATATATATATATATATATATATTCAATTTGAAAAAATGAAACCAACATCCCTAAAGTTGTTATAGGTTCGCTACGAACAGGACAACAAATGTAATACTGTAATGTTCCTAATTAAAACCAGGATTTGACAAACACATACACATAATATATACACAAACAAACAAACACACACAGATATATATTTATATATCTATACGAGGTTGGGTTGAAGATAAATAGAAAAAAGTCAGGGATGATGAGAACGGAGTATGCAATGGAAGATGAATATCATTGGAAGGCGAAAAGATTGATGAGCTAGAATCATTTAAGTATTTGGGAACTATGATCTCCAAAACAGGATCTTTAGAATTAGAGTTTAGTGAAAGATTGAAAAAAGCAAAACCGACAATGGCTAGGTTCAATAAATTTGGAAATCAAATCGCCTATAATTACATACAAAAATCAGACTCTATATCAGTTTCGTGAAATCTGTGTTACTGTAGGGACATGAGTCATGGTATACAATGAAACACTCTCCAATAGATTTAGTAGATTTGAGAACAAAGCCCTCGGAAGAATATTGGGAGCTAAATGGCAGGGCAGGATTAGAAATGAAACTAAACAGAGAGTACTCGAGTGCCATATGTCGATGAGATCATGATGAGGGGTGGATGGAGATGGTTCGGGAATGCTCTTCGCACTCCCCAAGAGAGATTAGTTCACCAAACGTTCAGCTGGGCTCCATATATGTGAATTGTATATTTCTCTAAATAATATATTTACGTAAGGACAATTTGGTTGACTGCCCTTTCCATGTTTGATCTTTTCTAAAATTAAACATTTGCATTCTCAGCTTCGTCACAAAATACTATAATTAGTAAAGTAATAATATTCGAAAGGCAAAATGTTTGCATAACAAGAACAAAAACACAACAATTTACCAGAGTTGATCATTCGCTGATTATGTACAATTATGAAAACAAACATATTAAAAGTGTACTTATGCATATATTACTCAGTGACGAACAGGTATTGCAAATTCAAGTAAATGAGTCTCCAGGAAGGAAATGACTCAGAAGAATACATGAAGCTATAATCATAATATAAGAACATCAGATTATAACAATAAAAAAAAAAAATAAATAAATAAAATAAAAAAAACCGCGTTTTCAAAACATCCCGAACTCTTAAAAGTGACCAGAAACAAAATATACAAAATTAACAAATAAAATAAGAAGAATTCACGAAAGAAAATTATTAAAACAACTTAATAATTCCGAAAATATAGAACGGAAAAATTATTTGACTGCGATAAAGGTCCCGTCCAAATTACAGTGATTTGCGGGACGCCTTAATTCATACTTGAATAATATACGGGGCGATTAGTTAATGCAAAGTCTGGGTACATCTCTTCTTCCATCTTCTTATTCTTTCTATTTAACCTTCGTTTATCTTCGTCCTTTAACGGTTTTATTACCATTTTATTCTATCTATCATGAGCCAACGCCGTTTAGGATAATAATGCCTTGGTGATGGCTGTAAAAATTAAATTGGGCTTGACCACATCCTTTGTGAGAGAGAGAGAGAGAGAGAGAGAGAGAGAGAGAGAGACTCAGTCTTGAATCGTGAAAATGCTAACATGAATAAGGGCCAGAAAACGAGAGATCATTTTTTTTCATTTTTACAAGTATATACGAGAGAGAGAGAGAGAGAGAGAGAGAGAGAGAGAGACTTGAATCGTGAAAATGCTAACATGAGTAAGGGCCAGAAAACGAGAGATCATTTTTTTCATATTTACCAGTATATACGAGAGAGAGAGAGAGAGAGGAGAGAGGAGAGAGAGAGAGAGAGAGAGAGAGAGAGAGAGAGCCTTGAATCGTGAAAATGCTAACATGAGAAAGGGCCGGTAAACGAGAACAATTTTTTTCATATTTACCAGTATATAGGAGAGAGAGAGAGAGAGAGGAGAGGGAGGAGGAGAGAGAGAGAGAGAGAGAGAGAGAGAGAGAGAGAGAGAGAGAGAGAGAGAGAGAGAGAGCATTTAGGCTCTACGTAAACATAGCTTGTCATCTGCGTTATGAAATCGAAAGAAAAAAACTTTCTGGATAACTAGTGAAAATATATATTCGCTACTCAAAAAAGATAAAGCAAATATAATGATTATCATACAATATTAATAAAATTTAGAGACCAATCTTTTGTGTTGAGCGAAAATCTTTATTTCTTTTCAATCCCGAACAAAGTTCAGCTAACTTTGCAACGGGTGGGCTGTGTTCATATAATTTACTTGTAAATTTCCGCATTATGATGGTATTTACCGATAAGAAAACCCCGTATCTCCCATGATGATATTCGTAAATAAAATTTCTACCCATAATTAACTCATGTACAAAATGGATTTGCACTATCCACGTCAAAGCCTCTACGTAATCTCTCTTGGACATCTATAATCTCCACGAGGCACGCCGTCCATTATCAGCATAATAAACTTTTAATCGAAGCCCTTTCACACTGCAGGAGAGGATAATGGTTCTTCTCACACCTCCTTCTAAGGATTTTTCTAGGACCTCCTACATCGGAGAGATGGACGTTCTCCTTTTTTTCTAAGACATTCATTACCGGTGAGATTAGGGTAATTTTCATTCCTCCTCCATCTAAAGATTTCCTTAAGGCCTCTTGGATCAAACATAGAGGTCCTCTAAATTATTCAACCATTTAAGGAGTTTTCTAAGACATCTTCCATCAGAAGAAGTCCTCACGATTCTAAGGATTTTTCTAAAACCTCCCACATCGGGGATATAAATGTTATTCTAACACCGCTTCCACACAGGAAAAGGATTTTCATAAGACCGATTATATTAGAGACGTGGAGGTCCTCACACTTCTTCCCTCACGCAAAGAGATTCTTCAAAGACTCTTTACGTCATTACAAGTCTACGTCGAATTCAGTTGGTATACTTCTCGTCCCTTTATACAAGGATCCTTGGGATACCTCCTACAACGGAAGGTGGCGGCCCTTTTTACCCTCCTTCCATCCGTGTTTCTTCTCATGCTTACATCGAAGAGATGGAGGTCCTCACACCTCCTCCATATAAGAAAGGGCATCTTCTAACAACTCCTCCATCAGAGAGTGTGATCCTCACACACTGTCCTCTCTTTACCTTAAGAGTAAAAAACGTTTCCATTCTTCAAGTATAAGTGACAGGTAGTGGACCCACCCAGCGTTTTAGCAGCGCGATCTGAATCGGTGTAGCGAATCTATCAAAAAATTTCGAAGAGCGATTTTACTGGCCAGATCTTAAGAGCAGAGGGCAGTGTGGCGTGTCCCAGATCGTGAGATGTCTAGTGTGTATAAGTTTCAGGTTCAAATTGAGCCATCATGATTTTGGACTTCTCTTTGTTTGAGACTCGTTAGGATTTCTTTAGTAAATCCGGGACCTTCTATCGATTATCATATATAATAATCTCCGTTTAACTTTCTCCCTCAACTACCTTGGTCCCCACCCCAGTTCCTCCCAAACTTCATGACTCTTAAAAATTCTTTGTTGTTTATTACATAATATGAAGGAATACTTGTCACGCCCTAACCCCATATACAGGTTTCCAGTCACCGATATTAATATGACAGCATGCGTCATTAATGGTAATTCCCTTTCACATTGATGTTAAAATATATACATAATCTGTTTGCTATCAAAATTTATAATATCTAACATAAATTGCTTATTTCGCAACACCTAATTTCTACCGAGACATTTTGTAATATCAAGAGGAAAAGATTGGGTTCAATTTTATTCGTTCGTATAAAAACTTACTCTAGAACAAAACTTTTACATGAAAAGCTTATTATGTAATGCCAATATTTTCTATTAAGATAAATTTATGTTAAAAACCACATCTATAAGTACCGTTTCCCTTAGAATTCCGTGAGTTAAGTTTCCTTCTCCAATCTCATGTTTATGCAGTGTTACTAGTAACACATAAAAGTGTGTGTGTGTGTGTGTGTGTGTGTGTGTGTGTGTGCGAGAGAGAGAGAGAGAGAGAGAGAGATTTATGTATTTTCTTTTGCTATTACACACATTTACAAGTAATTTCTCAGTCTGGTGATTCTTCAGTCCTTGGAGTGAACTTAGAATCTCTCCCGACTACCACGCAAATTTGATTTTACCCTATCTCAAAATTTAAAACAAAATTTAATACAATGCGAAAGAAGCCTCAAGATTTAGTATTTCACTGCTGTATAACCTATACCATGAACATATAGCAGATATTTAGAAAATTACAAATAAAGCCAGTGTTTGTATTATCATGTGTTTATATTATTAGTGTTACTTAAATGTTTGGGAAGAAAAACAAGCAAAAACACACTTCTCAGCTAATAATTGTTGTAGGTACTGCTGTCTTTTTCTAATAAGAATAGTTAAGTATTTACATTTTACTCAATTCAGCATCAGCAAGCGGGCTGACTATTTCAGATTTTTTATTGGAAAGAAGTTAAACAGGTCAGTAATCATCATAAAACTGGATTCGAATATCTAAAAAAGGATGACTATTTCAAGCAGCCTTCGGATTCTTTGTATTTCAGCTGCATTTAATTAGTTGTACAAACTATCTTTTTTCATAAAGACTATTTTGTGTGTACATATACAGTATACATATAAATATGTATGTATGTATACACATACACAAACACACACACACACACACACACACACACACACACACATATATATATATATATATATATATATATATATATATATATATATATATATATACATATATATATATATGTGTGTGTGTGTGTGTATTTATACTTTACAAATAAAATATCTATCCAATATCTGACAACTCTGAAATGACGAGGTTTCATTTCATCATTATAACATATGGGAATATACATTGGAACAAACCTGGAGCTTTCTTTTCTTCAAAAATATTAAAATCACGATATAATTTTCAGATACATCTTCCATGTGCCTTAATCACTGTGTATGAATATTTGTCTTTTTCTATATAAAAGAATATTTCTCCTCAAAGACTTAATAACATACTGATATTCCGACGATTACACAGCGCAGATTGTTTCCCGCCTATCTGCTCTCACACAAAATAAAAATAATTGTGGTTTTATTCACAGCTACGCAAACACAAGATGTAGGAGATCACTCATGCTTCTGGTATGCTTATCAAGCTATATAGATCCCTCGAGGTGCGTTCTCTATAAAGAGGTCTGACTAAAATATAACTGCATTAATATTCCCTTCAGAGGCATGCATAAATAGCATTTCCCTTTTAACGCTGACAGCATAACTAACTCCAAGATGTACGAAGTCCATAAACTTCACTTGGCACAATTTGTGGCTCGCCTTCTCGCACAGAGAAGCCAGATGCTCCGAAATTTCACATTCTTTCTGGACTGTTGAATTCGCAGGGCCGAAACAAAGAAATGATGACAACAGAATTTGGCTTCCGTTTTGTATATTCGAAGTGAGAAATGGAATGCCTTCTTTCTGGATGGTTGAATTCACAGACCTCTAACAAAGCTACAATGATTTCTGTTTATGGCTTTTCTGGAGACACCTTTCGTTTTTATATATTTATATCATTGTGAAATTTTAAACTGTGAAAGGATATTCACATTCCTGCTGGAGTGCAAATTTGAAAAACACAAAACAAAAATAAGCCTAAAAGTAGAATTAAAGGGTTCCGGATTCAAATATTTCATCTAAGAAATGGAATTCATTAATATTTGCAGAGCATCGTGTAGTGCGAAAAAAAATTGCATCTCTGAACGGCGTGCAAATAGATGACGTGTCGGTTGCCTAAGGTACATGGTTGAACGATAAGATGGTTGTCTGATGAAGATAATTTCATTGTTTATGCAAACGACGAAACAATATATTTTTTCAATCGACGTAATTTACAGACTGTTTTAACATGCATAGATAGCAAATGGCACTATTGAACAATGAAAAGCACTATTGAACAATGAAATAACATTGTTAAATAGGATAAGATTTCTCGTAGGTTTAAGTCTTGAATACACGAATAAAATACTCCACTACATGACAAATATGCAAAACCAGTTTATGCTATCAAACGTTAAAAGATTGTAAAGTATTTTAAAATTGCTTTTATGCCCTGTTGATAAATGGAATTAGTATGTAATTAGCCCCCGGGACTTTCCACAGATCCTGAAGTGATCTCACCTAAATAAATATTGCCATCAGCTGGAGGAAGCTTATTTGAACCTAAGAGCACGTCTCCCTGACCGGTTAGGAGTCCAGGCAATGTCTGATATCTTAAGAACCAAAGCTTGTTTTTCCAGAGATCAGGTCTGATTTGGTGACGAGTGGAACTCGCCAAGAATTTTACGTGTCTCCAAGAAAGACCAGAGGATCCTGGACGCTTTGGACATTAGTGGTCTAAAACTATTTAATTTTTTTTTTCTTTTTTATTTACATTTAATTCCCTTTTTTGTGTATTTAACCTTACGTTCTTATTATCATGATTTCTTAAGAATGATTTAACTTATTTGTCTATTTTTTGTCTTTCAAAAAGGCCCATTTAACTTCTCTCTTTTGTTAAAACTGACCAATTTGACGAAGTTATTATCTTTTACAACTGTTATTTGCAAATTTCCTTAAATTCCGCTTAAACTTTGTATTTAGAATAAAAAAAAACTCAAAATTGAAAATCATTTGCATTTCCACCCAAATATACAATACGGATTTTTTCCTAATCGTACATTAACCTTTACATTTAATATAGCATTTTTTCTAGCCTAAGATAAATTAACCCACTGACTCCTTTAAGATCAAAAGATAACATCATCCATGAATTACAATTCAGTTAGAAAAAAAAAAGTAACGTCGCTTGAAAGTAACATCGCACACAATATGAACCACCAACCAATATTCAAGAGCCCCATCAGAGGGAATGCAAGTACATTAAACAGCATTAAAATGTTTCACAACGGTTGCTCGCTCTACCGCTCAGGGTGGTTTCAGCCACACCTCCAACATTAGCAAGTACAGATTCGGCAACCACCCCCTGGGGCTTCCGCTACTCTTCATGTGAAGCCAAAGCTTCTGTTTGCTTATCAGCTTCTTTTGGTATGATCGCTGTTGCTTCTAGTGCATAACCTTCTTGGCCCACTTGTGTTTCTATTTCGCTTCCTGGTTCTTTTGTTGCCATTTATTCTGATAAATATTCTTGATACTATATACCTTTGACATTATCAGATGCTCCAGGTTCTGTTTTTGCCGTTAAATTCTTTTCCCCGATATTTATTGATCAGATTCAGAAACTGGTGCAATTGGCTTTATGAGATTTGTATTTTTCCATTCGAATGTTACATCACACACACACACACACACACACACACACACACACACACACACACACACACACACACACACACATATATATATATATATATATATATATATATATATATATATATTATATATATATATATATATATATATATATATAACAATTCTTTATATAAATAAATTCAGCAAGTTTTATGCTAATTATTTGGTCTTGCACTAACGTAAAGGGTTTTATTACTAACTTTTGCGCTCATGCAGTACAGAAAAAAAAAATACGGTATTAAAAGAGTGTGTCAAGGCGGCAAGCCCCAATTCCAGGGAAAATATGTACTGTCCGGAATTTTGGAAATGGATACCTTCCTTGTTCACATTTGTACCGGGCCCAGCGGTGATAGATGTTGGGCCAGTGGCGAGAGATGCTTTCCTGGAATTGACATGGAGTTCATTACCCGTAGAAAATCGTTGTTACTTCATACACCAAACACAAATATGTGGATACAAACAGCGTCTAATGCAGTAAGATTTCACAATCCTAATGTTGCTTTACTTACACTGTTTGCATTATTTTTTCCTTTCTTACAACAGAATAAACTGTTTCCTTTTATTAACACCAATGATTTATTCCTCAATCTTTTTGATTCTCCACACACTCTGCCTGATGCAGTCACTGACATTTCCCCCATATTCTCATAATGTACCTGATGATGCTTTCTCCAACGATCACTTGATATTCATCGAAGCATTAGTCTCCCTCGCTGTCTCTGATAATACCCTTTGCATTCTCCGTGTTTCTCATTTACTGGTATAAATTTCTCCCCTGCGTCCTCTACTTCAGGGTCCTACCCTGTGCCTGTGGCCTCGACAAAAGGCTGGCGAAAGCCATTAGAGTCACGGATATGAGAAAATTAGGTTTAATATCCCTTTAGAGGAGCGTAATGCTTTTACTTTTCGCGAGTTTAAGAGCCTCAGCGTTTCTTTTATGCAATCTAGATGTCATAGTCCAACAAATTAAAACGATATTTGGAATTTGATGTGTAAAGGAAGTAATTTGCGTGGGTTAAATAATAGGAGAAAAATAAGAAATAACCAAATGTTGATCGGAACGGAACTCACACTGCCCTTGTATTTGGGCGAATTGCCATATTCGTTACTATGAGAGAGAGAGAGAGAGAGAGAGAGAGAGAGAGAGAGAGAGAGAGAGAGAGAGAGAGAGAGAGAGAGATCATAGTAAATAATTTATTAACTCCATTAGATACAAAGGGAGCTAGCTAGGGCGACTGAAACATTTTATAATTCTCTCTCTTTCACTCTCACATCTATGGAACTTAGGATTGACCTTCAACATTTATTGTTTTCTATACGACCTCTTATTCTAACCCTAATATTAAATGTGTGCAGTGTAAACTAGGCCTCCTCTACCACCCTTTCTGTTTTAATTATATTTACATGAATAAACTGCTGTCGGGTAAATTTACACCTAAAAGAATAGAGTAAGCCAAGCTTCGTATACAAAAATGGAATCTTACTAAACCACTATATAAGTTAATTACGCATCTTACGAGTTAAGAACAAGAGCGGCGGCTGATACAGGACAGTCTGGTTCAAGTCAAGCGTAACTCTTCCTCGAAGCTCCTACAGCAACATTATGAGGGATGTAAGCGAAGATCCCTTACAACAGCCAATGCATTATTATAATGGGGGTTCTTTACAAGTCTTGGGGAAACATAAGTAACGGGTCTTGCAATTAAGCGGCGTTCACTGATACATAAAACACAGTGGATCTGATGATGTACCCTGACGTCAAAAATGACATTAAACTTAGCACTAATACCTTCGTGTCATATAACTGATAATCTATAAAACTTCCAGGAACTTTTCATTGTAATTAGATTGAATGATCCATTAAACAAAACTGGTCGTTCGATACACTACATTATGTAACCTGGAGTCTTCTCAGTAATTGGATCCATTATCACTAAGAGGACCCTTAAAATAACCATGAGGCTGAGCATGAAAATAGCAACCTCCCGTCATGAATATCTCCCCTGTATAATAAAGAGCAATTGTTAGGCTATATATATATATATATATATATATATATATATATATATATATATATATATATATATATATACACAGTATACATATATACATATATATGTATATATGTATATACAATATATATACATATATATATACAGTATACATATACAGTATATATATATATATATATATATATATATATATATATATATATATATATATATATATATATATATATATATATATATACAGTATATATATATATATATATATATATATATATATATATAATATATATATATATATAAAATATATATATAGTATATATATACAGTATATATATACATATACACACACACATATATATATATTTATATATATATATATATATATATATATATATATATACACAGTATATATATATATATATATATATATATATATATATATATATATATATATATATATATATATATATATATATACACAGTCACACAGAGCTCTCCCCTCCCCATCCGGTAGGGGGGACAGGGAGTAGTCATACCCTGGTGAGAGCGGGTGGGCGTGTGTCAGTACGTACATAAATATATAAATATATGATGTATAACATCAATTATATTTTTTCATCTAAAATAATTGTAAAGTAAAGCTGACAAAATACGTAGGAAGGATTAATATTCTGTCCATTCCTGAAAATGTAATAATGGTAAAGGAAAAATATATTTTATACGTTTGCAAAAACTCGGGTAAGGAGGATTAACTTGAGCAGGTTGCGAGTGCATTCACACTATACAAATTCCCTTCACGTTTTAAAGAGAGAGAGAGAGAGAGAGAGAGAGAGAGAGAGAGAGAGAGAGAGAGAGAGAGAGAGAGAGAGAGAGAGAGACCGACTCGCTTTGTTGGGTTCGAGGTGAAGAACTCTGCTTGCATGCTCAAACAATAAAGAATATTCGTTTGTTATGGTGGTTAGAGATGAAGAGGATTGCAATGGTTTGTGGTAATGGCTATGGCGGGTTTAATAAAACTGCTGAAGCAATTATCTACAATGATGATAATCATAATCAAATTAACAATGATATTAACGATAGCTACAATAACAACAAAAACAACGACAACAACAACAACAACTACAATAAAATTAACAATAACAAAAATAACAACAGCAATAATAATAATAATAATAATAATAATAATAATAATAATAATAATAATAATATCAATTCCTCATGATTACATTTGGTATTACCTTAGATAAAGTAATGTTGTAATAATAGAAGATGCACCATTACGAATAAAATTATATAGCATGCTTATGAAGATTTTGATGACAGTAGTGGTGATGGCAGGAAGAACTTGATAACTAATGATTTTGGAAGACATTTTCTTGTACATCTTCAAAGTATTATACGCTGTCGTTCTCTTTCCTTTTTCTTTTGGGGAGATTCTGGTTTGTTTTTTCTTGCTAGTTTTAGTTTAGTTACAGTATATACATTAACTAGTGTACGCGAGCCGTCAAAAATGACGGCTAAATATTTAAACATAAACAAACACGTGCATGCACAGATTTAACCTTTCCTAGCCACTCCCCCATTTCCAAACTACTTCTCCCAACCCCCTACCCGAAAGACGGAGAGAGATAGAGTAGTTATACGTCTGACAATGCAGCTGAGCGTAACCGAATGTATATATATATATATATATATATATATATATATATATATATATATATATATATATATATATATATATATATATAAAACCAGACACTTGCTCTTTATTATGTATGAGAGAATACCTATCAGTTTGGTTAACAGCATTAAATCAATCACTGGTCAGATTAGCTAACTGAAAGACCCCTCTTCTAATTGGCCTGAGCAGTACTCACTTAAAGGGAACATCTGTTTTTTTTTTTTTTTTTCTAAAATCATTTGCAAATCACGTTGTTTGTGTTGTGCTGTAGCTCGCATTGTTAATCTCCCGTCAGCTGATGAAGCTGTCAACCTCATTATCGAAGATGCATTAGGATAATGATGTCATGGGTAACAGCTGATGATGGGTCGGCTTATCTGGGTTGTTGTTTCTATTCTAGTTTTATGGATGTACTGATATAGGAAAAAATATCGGAATAAAACAGATTACTAAACAGGATTGGATGAGTTTAGCTGTTAATAATATGGTTTATTCAAATGCTAAAGCAAGACGCAATATACCTAGATATGTAATATGATTTATTCAAATTCTAAAGCAGGACCCAATATACCTATATAAGTATTATGATTTATTCAAATGCTAAAGCAAGACGCAATATACCTAGATATGTAATATGATTTATTCAAATTCTAAAGCAGGACCCAATATACCTATATGAGTATTATGATTTATTCAAATGCTAAAGAAAGACACAATATACTTATGACCGCAATATGATTTATTCAAATGCGAAAGCAAGACGCAATATACTTATGACCGCAATATGATTTATTCAAATGTTAAAGCAAGACGCAATATACCTATGTCAGTAATATGGTTTATTCAAATGCTAAAGCAAGACACAACATATCTATATCAGTAATATGGTTTATTCAAATGCGATAGCAAGGCGCAATATACCTATGTCAGCAATATAGTTTATTCAAATGCTAAAGCAAGACACATCATACTTTTGTCATCAATATGGTTTATTCAAATGCTATAGCAAGACGCAATATACATGTCAGAAATATGGTTTATTCAAATGCTATAGCAAGACGCAATATACCCATGTCAGCAAAATGGTTTATTCAAATACTAAAGCAGGACGCAATATACCTACAGTATGTAAGCAATTTAGTTTATTCAAATGCTGAAGCAAGACGCAATATACCTACGTAAGTAATATGTTTTATTCAAATGCTAAAGCAAGACGCAATATACATATGTCAGTAATATGGTTTATTCAAACGCTAAAACAAGACGTAATATACCTATGTCAGCAATATGGTTTATTCAAATGCTTAAGCAAGACGCAATATACCTACAGTATGTCAGCAATATAGTTTATTCAAATACTAAATCAAGACGCAATATACCTATGTCAGTAATATGTTTTATTCAAATGCTAAAGCAAGATGCAATATACCTATGCCAGTAATATGTTTTAATCAAATGCTAAAGGATGATCCAATATACTTATGACAGCAACATGGTTTACTGAAATGCTAAAGCAAGCAGCAATATAGGCCTACCTACAGTATGTCAGCAATATAGTTTATTCAAATGCTAAAGCAAGACGCAATATACCTACAGTATGTCAGCAATAAGGTTTACTTAAACGCTTAAGTAAGACGCAATATACCTATGTTAGTAATATGTTTTACTCAAAAGCTAAAGCAAGATGCAATATACCTATGCCAGTAATATGTTTATATGTTTTAATCACTTCAAGACGCAATATACTGACAGCAAAATGGTTTACTCAAATGCTAAAGCAAGACATAATATACCTATGTCAGTAATATGGTTTATTCAAATACTAAAGCAAGACGTAATATACTTATGACAGTAATATGGTTTATTCAAATGCTAAAGCAAGACGTAATATACTTATGACAGTAATATGGTTTATTCAAATGATAGCAAGATGCAATAAACTCAAGTCAGTAATATGGTTTATTTAGCAAGATGCAATATACCTGTCACTAATAGCAAGATGCAATATACCTATGTCAGTAATATGTTTTATTCAAATGCTAAAGCAAGACGCAATATACCTATGCCAGTAATATAGTTTATTCAAATGCGAAAGTAAGACGCAATACACCTTTGTCAGCAACATGGTTTATTCAAATGCTTAAGCAAGACGCAATATACATAGTGCCAATAATATGTTTTATTCAAATGCTAGAGCAAGACGCAAGATACCTATGTCAGTAATATGGTTGATTCAAATTCTAAAGCAAGACGCAATACACCAATGTCAGTAATATGGTTCATTCAAATGCTAAAGCAAGACGCAATACACCTATGTCAGTAATATGGTTCATTCAAATGCTAAAGCAAGACGCAATACACCTATGTCAGTAATATGGTTCATTCAAATGCTAAAGCAAGACGCAATGAACCTATGTCAGTGATATGTTTTATTCAAATGCTCAAGGAAGACGCCATAAACTTATGTCAGTAATATGTTTTGTTCAAATGCTAAAGCAAGACGCAATATACCTATGTCAGTAAAATGATTTTTTCAAATGCTAAAGCAAGACGCAATATACCTATGTCAGTAATATGATTTATTCAAATGCTAAAGCAAGACGCAATACACCTATGTCAGTAATATGATTTATTCAAATGCTAAAGCAAGACGCAATACACCTATGTCAGTAATATGGTTCATTCAAATGCTAAAGCAAGACGCAATGAACCTATGTCAGTGATATATTTTATTCAAATGCTCAAGGAAGACGCCATAAACTTATATCAGTAATATGTTTTGTTCAAATGCTAAAGCAAGACGCAATATACCTATGTCAGTAAAATGATTTATTCAAATGCTAAAGCAAGACGCAATATACCTATGTCAGTAATATGATTTATTCAAATGCTAAAGCAAGACGCAATATACCTATGTCAGTAATAAGATTTATTCAAATGCAAAAGCAAGACGCAATATACCCATGTCAGTAATATGATTTATTCAAATGCTAAAGCAAGACGAAATATACCTATGTCAGTAATAAGATTTATTCAAATGCTAAAGCAAGATGCAAGGTACCTATATATGTCAGTAATATGATTTATTCAAATACTAAAGCAAGACGAAATATACGTATGTCAGTAATAAGATTTATTCAAAAGCTAAAGCAAGACGCAAGATACCTATGTCAGTAATATGATTTATTCAAATACTAAAGCAAGACGAAATATACCTATGTCAGTAATAAGATTTATTCAAATGCTAAAGCATTACGCAATATACCTATGTCAGTAATATCTTTTACTCACACAATATACCTATGCCAGTAACACGTTTTAATCAAATGCTAAAGCAAACCGCATTCAATTCTATACAAACACAGCTTAAATACTCATCGTAAAAATTGCACAAACTAATGGAAAGTTATATAAAAATGATGATTGCGCTTTTGATCGTATTAAAGCCGCATTAAGGGTACGTTCTGGAAATATTCAAAGGAGAATTAAGTCAAAGTCATTTTACTAAACAAGAATGAAGACGACAGAGAATATATTCAAATAAAAAAAATTCTTATATGCAAAACTAATTCCTGACAATAATGCATTCCCTCCAATAACAGCCTCTTATCAAAATTTTTAACAATTGATTTTTTACATGAGAGACAACTTAAGACAATATCTAACGATAATGAATAATGAATGAGATGAAATGGTCCGAATGCACAAATGTATGAAAAAGGTAATGGATAGAATTAGGAAATATGGTTGAAGACCAAACGACAAATGGTGATGAATAAATGAGAAACGGAAGAGACAACAGGCAAATGAAGATGAATGGATGAAGGAAGGAAAGGGAAGCATATTAAAAAACCAACGCCCACACATACGTAGCGAGAGAGAGAGAGAGAGAGAGAGAGAGAAGAGAGAGAAGAGAGAGAGAGAGAGAGAGAGAGAGAGAGACTAAGCATATCAATACGTAAAGAGTATCAACGGATATAAGCACTATGGTAATAAT
>NC_090751.1:18911060-18918560 GCF_036898095.1 Palaemon carinicauda | reverse complement strand
TAAATAAAATATAAAAATATATATTCATTTATTTATCTACATATCTATATATAGTATATGTATGTATGTATGTATGTATGTACATCTATATATATATATATATATATATATATATATATATATATATATATATATAAAGATATAAATATATAAATATATATAAAGATATAAATATATATATATATATATATATATATATATATATATATAAACACATGTCAATAAAATTTAAATAAATATATATATTCATTTATCTATATATCTATATGTATAATAAATATGATATATATAATATGTATATATAATTATATATATTACATATATAATATATATACACACATATACATATATATATATATATATATACATATATATATATATATAATATATTCATATATATATATATACACACACTGTATGTGTAAAATATTTAAATAAAACCAGCTACACATAAATAAGTGCAGTAACCGAAGTTTAGCTAAGTATTGACAGAGGCTCAAATACAACAATCATTTAATAAAGCAAACCTTACTCTAAATGTGCCTTTGAAGATTGCCCACAAATACCACAAGAAATTAAAAAAACACAATTAGCCATTCTGATTTTGAAATTTTTCATTGTTTTTGTTTTTTCTTAACCATAAATGCATGGGAAACACAAATATATTGCAAACATACTACCAAAATTATTGTTTTAGTCACTGCTTTCCTCCTTTTCACCTTTCATTTTTAAATTTCAGTTACGTATTTTTATTACTAAACATGCCTCCAGTATATTAATGTAATATCGCTTAAAATTCAAATAATTACCATGAATGTTTCTTACATTCCACTCATGTTTCATACATAGTAAAGGTATATCAATTTATTAAATTCTATTACTTTTTACTTTTCTAGAAAGCGCCCTTTCTCACGGAAGATGCAAAGCCAGACGAACGTATCAATTAAACTATTATTGAATTCAAGTGGAGAGGGCACTTTGGCACGATGGGTTTAACTGCCTAAACCGCATCGTTGTGCCCAGGGCAATTAGGTTCCCTTTGTCGATCCAATGAACTAACATGCTTCTCAATTGCATTCTTTATGAGACTTTTCGAATGAAAAATGTCTTGGACTCAAATGAAAACGGGCTTGATTCTATAGTTCAAATACTATAGTCAATTTTTTTTAGCGAGGCATATTTGCACCGACTCGCAGCGGTGCCCTTTTAGCTCGGAAAGGTTTCCTGATCGCTGATTGGTTAGACAAGATAATTCTAACCAATCAGCGATCAGGAAACTTGTCCGAGCTAAAAGGGCACCGCTGCGAGTCGGTGCAAATATGCTTCGCTAAAAAAAATTTACTATAGTCTTACTGCTTAAGTTCCAAATTGTATCATACTTGAATATTCATATTCGCGTTTATTATTTATATGATTCATTCAAATGTTTTCTATTGGGCATCATTCAAATAGCTTTATCTCTCCTTTTAATAACCGAAAGAAAATCGATGAACCTAAATATGTAATCAATTTCCGCCAGGGAATTCCATCATCATTCTAGCTAGCTTCAATATTTGTTACGTGCAACAGTCCGCCGTATTTTTTGCCTTTAGAAAGTCACCAATTTAATATCATTCTACAGACACATATATATATATATATATATATATATATATATATATATATATATATATATATATATATATATATATATATATATATATATATATATAGCATTAAATGCAATAGCGCTTGTGGCATAAATTATTTTCAGGCAACTCACTAGTTTTCAGGATCTTTTCTTTTCTTCGGGAACAAGAGTAATTAGCATTTAATGAATAATTGCCCAAGAGAATTACTATGCCACAAGAGAATTCATTTCTATTTATATTCACACATATACATACATAAAATGTTAATATATACACATATCTATCTATATACATGTATATACATACAAACATATATACAGTATATATGTATACATACACATATGCAAACACATACATAATTATATGAATGTAAGTGTATATAATACAAAAAAATCTTCATACCTAAAAGATTTATGAGCATTCATGTATTTATGTAAGTTTAAATGATAAGATTTATATGAATAAAATCTGCATGTAATACTTCTTTTATATGCAAATCCAATTTAGGTATAATTCATCGTCAAAAAATCAAGGCCTGGAACGGACTATCAATCAATCAATCAATCAATCAATCCGACATTGCCGTATTCAAAGACGGAACGACGACAAAATATAACGTCAGCAGCAGAATGATAGGTCCTGATGGGATGCAGCCATCTCAAAGGTAGTCCCGTGAAAAAAGGCTATTCAGCAGTAATGGCACAGGTGTAATAAACTAATTACATTGCGCCTTTTGCGCTAATAAGGAAATGACTCTTAAAAAGAAATGTTCTTCGGATCCTTTCATGAGGCCGACTCGAATCTATTCCAAGGAAGAAAAACGTGTGGACGGAAGTCTCCTGGAAATAGTGGGAGGGGAGGAGGAGGGAGATTCCAGGGTGGGATAGGGATGGGAAGGAGACAGGGTGTAAGGAAATGGGAAGAGATGACTATGTGAGTTAAGAGATCGAGACTGAAGCCGAAGGGTTATAGAACCTGGGTTTGTGTGTGAGAGAGAGAGAGAGAGAGAGAGAGAGAGAGAGAGAGAGAGAGAGAGAGAGAGAGAGAGTGTCTGTAAAGAAACGATAAAACAATAGTGAAAATATTAATACGCAACTAACAATAGTTCTTCCATTAACCATTGGCAGTGAAAAATCCAAAAACAACAAAGAACACGATTAACTGTAACATTTAAAAATCTAATAAAAAAAAGTTTTTAATAGACGAAAGAGAGCACTGAAATCCAATACCGATAAAATTGATTAGTTTCAACATTTACGATAATAACGAATCACCATGTGAGAGCGTATGGTTACTGAATACGAATGATAGAAACAAATTTGAGCTGTTAAGATGATGTCTGTTCTGAGTTATAATTGAAAGGAGTAGATTATTACAATTGAAAGGAGTAGATGTACGTTAAAAGTGTGGAAATATGGTCATTGGAGGGATAGGTTAATGATAATTTAAGAGGTGATTTGTTTTGAATTACCAGTATATTATATGGCTGGACATATAATATGGGTCATAACAAAAAGCTGAATAAAATCAAGTCAAGTAAATTACATCAATACATATATTGTCTAAAATGTTACCATACATATATACAAATCCATCTTTGATGCTCAAGATGCGAGAGCAAAATGTTCGTCTACGCGAGATGTGTGGAGACAGTTCGAACACCTTTATAGTGAAACCACCTCCCTCGAAAGCAAAGTAAACCAGGAAACTATAGCCACTATCCGACAAATCTGGAGTGTTCTTCAGCCTGTCTAATGCATCCCCAACTGAACTCTACTTGGACGAGTTCTTAACCGGTAAGTAAACAATCTTCCACATGAGAACTCGAGGAGGCGCACAGGCTGTTCATCATGTTCGGGAATGATACTGGTTGTACCTTCATTCAAATAAAACTTAATTCCCAGTCCTATTTTACAAGCGATGAGACTGCATTTCAAATCTTAGGTTCACGTTTACTACCACAGACAAAGCTTGAATCCCAGAGAGAGTTCGTGCATTTTATTTTCAGCATGGAAGAAATGGCCCCCTTTAAGAAAAACCATTTTATCCTATCGGACACATGTGTAGCAAAACGCATAACAGGGTAATAACACTATGAACATACACATATCTTTATCGAATTAATTGCTATAGAATAGATCGTATTCCTTCGGCACTAATTTTCAATTATTTAGGTTAGGTTTACTTTTTAATAGTATTTTATAGATAGCCTTAATTTCTAACATGAGCCTAGGTACCTCATCAAGGATGATATTTGGAATCGTTCTTTCACTTAGAATAACTGTCTAAAGGTAAAAATAGAAATCCCGTAAAAAAAAAATTCAAATACACATAAGTGTATATCTAGATTTATCTATTTACATATACATATAATATATATGTATATATGGGTACATAAATGAGGAAGCGTTTGTATGTAAAGACGATCCATTAAAGTAAAAAAAAAATTAGCATATATAAAATAAAAATTCTCACAAAAAATCCAGTTACCTTGGAAACCATACGAAACTAATAACTCCAGTAAGATGAAACTTTGGTAATGAACCGGTCGAATAGATCAAGATTAAAAAAAAAAGAAAAGAAAAAAAAAGCTATGAAAAACTAAAGAAAGTAGTCTCGGGAAATTTGAGGTTACAAAATTGCAGTTCTTGGTTTCCTTTTTCTGCAGGAGCTGATATCCCCCACCCCTTTACCTAATAGGCATAATCTCATCATTTTTTTTTTTTTTTTTTACAAATAATTTCATCCGTTTCCTCTCTCGTTTGCATCTCATCTAATAACTCTCTGATATCTCATCATCATCTCGTAAATCATGCTGGTGGTTTCGGATACCAGTCTCAGACCGATTATTTATATTCGGAGTTTCTCTAATCATCGAACATCTTTCATCCTGTGGTTTTCAATCGCCGTCTCCCTGTGATTTTTCGTCTTCTGTTTCGCCGATTAATCTTTAATACACATTCTTCTGGAACACCGTATCATTTCACGGTACCAAGACTTCATATTAACGCCATTTTGCCCCAGAAATTAAAAGCATTTTTATTGGCAAACTTCCCGGCAGCAGGTGCTGCGGTTTCTGATAATGGCGAATAAATTACACGTAATTGGGGTTCTTAGAGCGTTTATATCCTTGGGCATTTGTCATCAAATACAAATGACCCTGATGATGAAAATTCATCTTTCTCATATTTATATTGCTGATAAAATTCAACAAAGGATGGGGTATCGGAAATATCGACATTATTTCAGTGAAAAAAAAAGAAAGTATTTTGCATTAGAAAGAATGACTAAATTATATATAAACATAATTGAAAAAGGGAATGGGGTTCATAAAATTAAGGACAGGTGAAAACTGAATCAATAATAAATATGCAAAACAAAGAAAAATAGTAAATTGTATAACAACGATATTTGTAAAATATTGTAACAACTAGAATATGAAACTACTGTATATTAAAAGGTTTGTTTAAATATGGTTAGCGAGTCAATGATGCTCATGTGTATAGGCCCGAATATGTAAGTAAACACAATTTACGTTATGTTTAATGTGAACATTGTTATTGCTATTATGTAAAAAAGGAGATCTCAAACACTGGTTATCATTCAATTTCATTAAAGACTGTTTCTGTAACATCCAACACCATCTCAATTATGGTTGCGATGGTATTTTGCTAATGAGCAGACAAGACTCTGATTGTAGTTCAAATACTTTATTATGAAATACACATTCCAGCTATGAGTAATCCTTTTGGGGTATTTTGAATGATGGTTGTTATGAAAATTCGACATGCCATGACTTTCACTAAGCGTTTGGAAATCAATCGGTCAACCTTTGCAATCCTCGTTTACTTATATCTTGAAGACGTCCTTCATAATAATGCGGCATCAATTTCATTATCTAATTTGTAAGTTTCCTTTTAATGTTCTACCTGAGAAACTAAAACCCAAAGCTTTTTAAACAATAGCCAGGGTCATAATTTTGACTTCGAATCGACCCATTCTTTTTTCCCTGCGACCATTAAATTTGCCTTGGCAAAGAAGAGATACTGATTTACCCTCAAAATTTTATCTTATTTCCTCTGCAAATTAAAGATTGGAACTGTAATATCCTATCGCTTCAAGAAGAGACATCGACAATTTATTAGTTGATTTTAGTTTTCTCAAAAAAAAAAAAAAATCCAATTTTTTTCTGAATATTTGTGCTATTACAGCAAACACATATATTTGAAAGACTTTATGCTCCAAAGACAATAGTTGAATGTCTATGTTGGAACTCAGACTATAAAGAAATAAATTGAGTCCTGCAACATATAGACTATCAACCCAAAAGGAAAGTAATTTCCGGAGTTCGATCTACCTATAAAACACCGACGAACAACTTCCTTAGGAACGCAGCCAACAAAACCTAGATATTTTATTTGCCAGACAAAAATACCACAATAGCGAGAGAGAGAGAGAGAGAGAGAGAGAGAGAGAGAGAGAGAGAGAGAGAGAGAGAGAGAGATGCACCACAATATTCAGCGTCCCAAGATAATATCAGGGATCTACGCTATCAAGGACGACTTTCTAGGCTCCTCTTGCAGATCACATAATTGGTAATAGTTAATCTCGACGGATGATTTTCCAAGATAAAATTAGTAGGCCTACGACCCTTAATGTTTGCGACACCGACAAAAAACAAACAAAAGCTAACCTGACGATTAAGATATATTCAATTCCAGAATCAAAACTTGGAGGAAAGTGAATATATGAGAGCGGGTGGGTGACTTCAACTAATAAATTTGCTAATTTCAGTACCTCCGGATTCAACTTTTATATCTAAAAAGTAATTTCCGTATTTTAATGAATAAACGAAAAAGTCGATACATGAGTCTCCCCAAACACAGTACATATATATCTATAAATATATGTATATAAAATTAATAAATGGATGCATGCATCATAATTCTAATATCAAAATAAGCATTTATATAGCATAGCGATCATTGATTTTCAGAATTATCATTAATATCCTCATAAAAGTTAAAAAACATCTAAGAAAAGGGCTATCCACAAAATCCAACATGTTATCCTTTAATAAAAATAGATGGGAAAATATAAACCTAGAAAGAATTTGGAATTATCCTGCAATCACCAACACGAAACTACTCAACGGGCAATAAAGTTCCACAATGACCACAAAACGACACCGAGGTAGACGAAAAGACAGACCGTCGTCGCCTTGTTTAGCCTCTTTTCCTAATCAGCGAATGATTAAAAGTTGAATTATAGCTCGGGTTTCCATAGGGCGGGGACGAGGGCGTCTAATTTTCTGACAAGACGCCGATAAAGCAATTCATAAAAGTTACCCATAAAAGCACTTTCGTGTACAGACGCAAAGAAAATGTAAATCAGCTGGAAGTAGGAGGCCTTGATCCGCTTGATGCCGTACTTGCAATCTATAAATTGCGGTTCTTTTAAAGCAATATTTCATAGGAAAGAGAAAAAAAAATAGGGATTTAAGACCCTTGATTAACCGGTCTCTTGAATTTAGATGACGCTTTCATGACTCGAGACTGATAATACGCCCATGATTTTTATTTAGATCGCCGGCCACAAGGTCTTCCAGGTACTTCACGTCATGGGAATCTCTCTCTCTCTCTCTCTCTCTCTCTCTCTCTCTCTCTCTCTCTCTCTCTCTCTCTCTCTCCTTAACAATAATAATATTGCTGCTTTATAGAAAGAAGGAAAGGTTGATAATGATCAAATATGAGAGAGAGAGAGAGAGAGAGAGAGAGAGAGAGAGAGAGAGAGAGAGAGAGAGAGAGAGAGAGAGAGAGAGAGAGAACAACCCAGATAGTCAAATACTCAACTGGGTATAAAGTGACGA
>NC_090751.1:18888560-18906060 GCF_036898095.1 Palaemon carinicauda | reverse complement strand
ATATTATAAAGAAATACATCAAATAATTCTAAAAACTTATGAAAAAATATTAATTGTAATCAATACGTATGGTACTTGAAATCTTGTATAGAAATTCACAAAATTTACAACAAAAAGATATAAAATGCTAAATATATCTACCTAGATTGATACATTCTTGAAAACGTGCACAAAAACGTAAATTATAGTCAAACAATGCTAGCATTAAAACCGTTAGAGGATAAACATAATCATTACTACAAAAGAATACCTTCAGTGATAGATACTTTCCCTCCTCACGTCCTTACACATCAATTGGCTGAAGCCTCTCACAAAATCCTGAAATGACCGGACGCACCAGAACAGGAGACCGCAATTGCCCAAGAAAAGTGCCCTGGTCATGGCGCTCAAATGGATCTGATCGCTAGATATGTATGGGTTTATACAGCACTTATACATTAAGCGTACAAGCTAATTATATCGAAATAGACGCCGGTGTGACACATCAACCGCTATTAATGAGAGGTGTGGTAGTCGGTATTAATAGACGTCAAAAGCGCGATAAACGAATCGTCGTCCTTTGGCGCGTCGAGCTCCAAGGGTGTGACCGTCCAATAAAACATGCTTAAAGAGCGGGCCATTAGAGGCAAAGCCATCCATGCACTAAATTACCGCTTTGCGTTGCCCAGTTGACCGTTCGGAAATCCTCGACGAAATTAGCAACTCGAAAATGTTTGATTGTTCGCATTCACGCAACGTCTCTTGAAGGTATGCCATATGTTTTGCAAGAGTTTGGGCAACTTTGTAATCACCAGAAGATAGTTATCTCTTCCAAGGATCGTATTGCAAGATCCCAGTCAAAGAATTAAAAATAATATACTCGACGATTGCTAGAATCATTAATACTCAATAACCTGCATAGAATATTTTCATGTTATAACTAAGTATTGGGCTATGCACATAGTGACTCTTGAAACACCTGTAATTCTATGGGTAAGTCAAGCTGTAAATCAAGTAAATGAAGGGTTTGGAAAAGGGATAATAGGTGCTTTCCAGACTAAGGAGGCAGGCCCAGGCAGCATTTTGGAACCGGGGATCACCGTGTGGGTTTGGATTGGGGGCATAGGGCAATAGCAAGATGTGATTAACATACCCAATGTATCTGATCTAGGATCAGCCTTTTATAAAATAGACTACGAATAAAAACAAATTCAAAGAGGATTAATGAGGATCGAGGAAGTTTATGGATGAGGAGAATAGTGTGCAAATGAATACCCTGTGATAATCTGGTTCACAGTACATTTTGCTTCGAATAAATTAAAAAAAAAAATATAAAAAATTTAAGGATGACTAATAAGGACCAAGAATATTTATGAACAAGAAGAAAATTACAGGTATACGAACCGACTGTGATACTTTGATTATCTCCCTAAAATTCTTTACGATCACACATGTATAAAAATCTTCTCCAGACGATTTCAGATTACCATCTAATAAACCAATCGGCGTAAACGAATCTTCAAGCAAAAGGGGCCTGTCCACTAAATCACGCAGAACCGAAAGCAAGACGCAACGACGCTTTGGCTCAATTTGAAAGTCTTCGGAAAAGAACATACCGAGTTCGTGGGACGTACCACATTATCTCTAATGTTCGGGATTACATCTTGATACTTCAGAGCATCAATTAGCGCTATGCCTTAATAGAGAGTTCTCGCATAGATAGCCCCAATTATTATAAACTTGCGGCGCGTGGCTCAAGGAAAGATCCGTGCAATACAGGGGGGAGGGGGGATTATAAGCCTCTGATATTACCTATCACGTCGTGGCGATAAAGCTATCGGCTTTGCTTCTTTACGAATGCAAATTGTACTGGGAGACGAGAGAAGATAATGGCCTGATGGTAAGGAGCATTCATTAAACGATTTTGCTTTTGCTTTATCGGAATGATGTACCATGCAATTGTGAGGGGAACTTTTAATGGTTTAACTCATCATGAGATAATTTGGGTAATGCATTAGATATTGAGAACTGAAGCGATTTATCTGTATTTACAGTGCAATCCTGCTAGCAAATGAACGCACTAATATACAGACTTTTATATATATATATATATATATATATATATATATATATATATATATATATATATAAATGCATACATATATATACATACATATGTACATATAAATGCATACATATATATACATATAAATACATACATACATATACATATAAATGCATACATATATATATACATATATATATATATATATATATATATATATATAAATGCATACATATATATACATACATATGTACATATAAATGCATACATATATATACATATAAATACATACATACATATACATATAAATGCATACATATATATATACATATATATATATATATATATATATATATATATATATATATATATATATTATATATATATACAAATATATACAAACATACATATATACACATGCATACATACATATATACATATACATATATATATATTATATATACACATATATTGTATATATATATTATATATATATATATATTGTATATACATATATATGTATACATATACACTTTATCTCTCACAGACTATATACAGTATGTATATATATATACATATCCACAAATACAAATATATATATATATATATATATATATATATATATATATATATATATATATATGTGTGTGTGTGTGTGTGTGTGTGCCCACATACAAGTGACACACAAATTTTAAATAAGTTCGATCACGATATCAGGTAGACATTTATTTTTATTACATGCGACTTTTTGTGTTGATTTCCATTATATCTTCACTCATCAGAGATATTTCGAATGACATGCCCTCAATTGGATCTGGTGGCGAGTGGGGAAGTTCAGTAAATATAACTAGTATGTAAGATAGTGTGAACTTCTGAAGTGGAGTTACTGTAGCACTTCCTTCCGACAAAAAAGTCTTCTGTTGCCTTGATTGGAGGGCTTTCACTTCACAAACCTGGGTTTGTTATTTCTACGCATGGACACAAACACATGTATGTATGCATGTATATATATATATATATATATATATATATATATATATATATATATATATATATATATATATATATATATATATATATATATACTGTATACTTCACAAAGTTGTAATTCAATTCAGGTTTTTTAAAACTGACTAATAAACTGTCCATTGAGATTCGTTGCTGGGATATGTGATTTTTGGCCATTATTTATATATATATATATATATATATATATATATATATATATATATATATATATATATATATATATATTATATAATATATATATATTTCATATAATATATATATATATACACATATATATATATATATATATATATATATATATATATATATATATATATATATATATATATATATATATATATATATGCATATATATGCATATATTATAAAATCACTTTGGTATTCAAAAATAGGCTATAATGTTGCTGCTCTAAATTAATGCATAACTTTAAATTTGAAAAATGGTTGACAGATTCGTATGAGGTAACAACACGCTGTAAATTGAGGTCATAATTTGGTCAGGTCAAAGAAAGTTTAATCATGCTTTCAATTTTTTTCTATATCTCAATTTACACACTACCCGGGATGTACCCATAAAGACACCGCAAATTGAGTTCTTCAGTATACACAACATTTGCTATTATCATAGGATTTATCATCCACCACGCTGAAAAAATCCAGACATTTTTAATCATATTTTTTCTGAGAATTTCGTCTCTGGCAGAAAGTGCTCTTTTCAGTATCGCTATGAAATCGACAAATCCCATAACGACTTTATCAAAAAAGAGGAAGATTTAGCATCAGCCCCTTCAATAGCAATCAAAGAAAAGCCTGTCAATCAACATCCTGTTTCGCTAAACTGCTCACTATTTTATTTTTCAATTTCGCGCAACGAGCACATTCGCAATAAAGCGATAAGTTCTTGAGTCCGTATGCAAATTTGGATGCGGACTCTGATCGGATGAATGATTGAAGAATAAAATTCATCTGAACAGTATTATTTATCGTTTCTTTTTTCGTTTCGTAAGATGTATGACTGAAAGTTTTGGAAAGGTGAAACATCCCTCTCGAACCACCATGACTTTTGAAAAGATTACTAATGAATTTCATTGCATTAAGGAGAGAGAGAGAGAGAGAGAGAGAGAGAGAGAGAGAGAGAGAGAGAGAGAGAGAGAGAGAGAGAGAGAGATCTTAATACAAATTTTCAAAAACAGGAAATAAAATCATCGAAATTTTTACCAACAATATTATTATTATGAATATAATTCACGAAAATATACGATTAATAAAAATTCCCTGTACAATGAATTACTGGGGTCTAAATACCTATAAAAAATAATGATATAGAACTAAGGTATAGCTCAGATTATCGGTAATGAACGTATATGAACAAAGAGTATTAAAAGAGGTGGTGACCCGATAATTGGCCATTAAGTGCATTATTTATGAGGGCGGCAATCCACAAGAGGCGTGATTGATCATCGCCTCGCATGCAATCAAAATTGGCACCATGTCTATCACCATTTTTTTATATGTTAGATTTACTACTACTACTAATGCTAATACTACCAATGAGTAAAAAATGCTTCTAATAGAAGTACGAGTTTGGATCAAATGAAATATACAGTTCGGATTTGACAAGAATATATATAATTCACTGTGTAGTCTGAATATCTGGCAATTTTCATGATCGTCATACCCTCAAGTGATAAAAGTATTTTTTATCTTTCAATGCTAGTTAAAATGGGAGGAGGGCATAAACATGCATCATTGTTATTCAGGTCATTTTCTTACTTAAAACCTTATTGCTTTTTTATACCCACACTCACGAACACATATGTCCCTCTCGCACATTTTTATCCATTCGAAAACTTTACGTCATGAACCTGGGTGACTAAACCATCATTAAGTTTAAGTATCCGAGTCAATTCCATGACGCGGAAAGTTTCGTGAGATTGAAAGTTAATCTGGCTATGAAAAGTCATGATCAAAGTACGTCGAGGGGTCTGTTTTTTTTATTTTTTTTTTTTTTTAAACAAACCCGAGGACATTCGAAGACATTACATTCTAAGATGAAACGCTCTTCTGATCAGTATAATCTTGATGTCGTTTCATTGAAATTGTCTTGCTTTTATAAAAGATTTTTTCCGGGTTAAGTACTATTTTATTTAAAATCAAAGTCACACACAAAACAAAAAAAAAAAAATACAAGGATCCTGAAGAATTAAGACTCCATGAAGTATCACAGTCCATAGAGTAAGTGATTCCTCACGCTAGTGGTTATTGTGATAGGTTAGCCTTTCTTTTTACACTAATTTATAAAGACATGTTATAAAAGCCTTAACTATTAACGTAAAATCATAAAACATAAAAATCTAAATTCAGTATTCCTAGGTTAGAAGGAAGCTTTATAGCCTGTCGATTGTAGAAAGAAAAAAAAAACCCACATACGAAACATTCTGAGTGTCTGACACAATATTTATCTTTCAAAAATTTTCGGTTATGTACATGTAGAAAACATATCTATCTATCTTAAGAAGGAAGTCTCACTTTCAGCTTTTTGAGCTAATTTTTACAGCAAATATGAGAGGCCAAAAAGCTATGAAAAAACAACAGAGGTTATATGGTTATATCCCTTTAGGAGAACCGCCCTCCCATGAATAATGGACAGATATTAAAAAAAAAAATAGCCCTTCAAGGGAAAACTAAACAATAGCAAGCTGGTTGCAAAGCTAAGCTCAGCCAGTGCAGTACTGACTGCGCATTAAAAAATACAACTAAAGACATAAAGAACTTAAGCGTATTAAGGTATTTTGGTCAAACGATAAATTTTCTTCTATTGAGATCAGCTACCTAGGTAAGGGACTGTACATTCAATTCCACGCATTAAGTACCTAGACTTCCCAAACCTTACATTACTGTATAAAATATTCAAATTAAGTTTAGTTAGACACTACAGTAAGTAACCTCAGAAGGAACAAGGTATGTGTAATCTTTAATATATATATATATATATATATATATATATATATATATATATATATATATATATATATATATATATATACATATATATATATACATATATATATATATACATATATATATATATATATATATATATATATATATATATATATATATATATATACTGTACTGTATATATATATATATATGTATATATGTATATATATATATATATATATATATATATATATATATATATATATATATACACATATACATATACATATATGTATATATATATGTTCATATATATATATATATATATATATATATATATATATACATATATATATTCATATATATATATATATATATATATATATATATATATATATATATATATATATATATATATATATATATATATATATATAAGAGGATGGCTTAACCCATTATATTCAAGATTTTTTTCTATAATACGATCTTATACCGATATCAGCAAAGGAATATAACCTCGCTGTAGTTGACTACTATGTATACCGGGGACTGAGGACAATGCTAGAGAGTCTTAGCCAGTTCAAATTTTTCCTCCTATCGAGATTAAATTAACAAGCTGTGTGTCCAAGTGATCATTAAATATGAAAATCAAAAGCAAAATAAACATGAAACATGAGTGACAAAGCAATTTCATAGTTATTTATACAACTTATAATCTATAACCCATTATTTCTAAACTGAATATCCTGAGAGCATCAAATTTCAAAAAGGTTAAACAGCTTGACTGAACAAGTAAAAAAAATGTTTCCATAACGTCTTAACAAAACCTAAGGAAAAAAGTAATAAAAATCAATGCATGTTACAACTAATAATTTATGGAACTAAATTATATATTCTAATAACTGGACTACTAATGTCAAAATACTATTTTCCGAGCACAAAATATTTGGATTTTGTCGATTCATTTTGGAAATGTATTTCAGCAAAATAATTAGTACCAAGATTTTAATGCTTTCAAAATCTTAAATAAATATTTAAACGCAAGTTTCCCATAAACACAATGATAATAATAATAATAATAATAATAATAATAATAATAATGCAAATCAAAATATAATAAAACTGGGATGAGATAAACAAATAATAATAATAATAATAATAATAATACAGCGAAAAAAAAAATAATAATAATAAAGCTAATGGACTTTCTCCTGGATACACAAATCTGAAGGTAAAATATGAGTTCGACTACCAATAAGGTCTGGAGACTAATAGAGAATGTAGTCCAGCATTCACGACTGAATAATCCATCAGGTAGGATTGCTCTTGGTCGACATATAAGGACCTGCTCACAAGCTTTTGACATTAGCGACGGCCTGGCTGGTCAGGAGGACACAGCCTCGTGTCTCTTACAAAGATGGCGCCTGTCTATTTTCTATTGGACCAACAAACAACGCCAAGAAGCCTAACGTCAGCGTCACCTCATTATGAGTCGTTTAGCCGTCACTTTCGTCACTGTCTTCCCGTCATTTTTGTGGTAGGTATCGGAGGCGAGGAAGATGAAGGTTGTTTGTAAAATGATCTTTATCGGGGATAAGGGGTGACGGGAGACATTAACAGTGAGCTCTTGTTTGAATGGTGATAATATTCTGGTGAGGATTTAATAAGACGGTTCATGTTAACATCGTTTTTTAATTAACCTAAAAAAGGCTGTCTTAGAATTGGGCCTCTTTCTCTCTCTCTGATTTAACAATATCTCGAATTTATTATCACCACCAACAATCCAAGTCGGAAAATAAATAATTAATATGGCTAACAGGTGGCGCAACAGAACACGAGGTGGTCAAATATACATTTATTTATCTATATTTATCTCTGTATATGTATAATATGTATATGTATATATATATATATATACATACATTATGTATATATATCTATATATATATTTATATATATATACATACATATATATACATATATATACATACATATATATACATACATATACATATATATATATATATATATATATATATATGTGTGTGTGTGTGTGTGTGTGTGTGTGTGTGTGTGTGTGTGTGTGTGTGTGTGTAAATAGCAGTGCATCTGCCTCACTAGCAACAAGGTTATAAAACGATTCCAGTGGAGGCTCGAGTCAGATGAGGAATTTCTGTTGACCTAAACAGCGAATTAAATATTATATACGTAACTGGCTGCACTAAGTTGCAGCCAGGATTAAAATAAGATACGTTGACCTTGTTCTGAAACACTAGCCAATATTCGGAAAGCTTACCCCCAGTCAATTCTTACAAGAAAAGGGCGTTAAATGGAAAGTTACATACTGAATACATAAATAAAAGGATTTAAAAAAAAATACATGGATAAACTTAAAAAGGAAGGTGATGTTTAGCATTAATTACATTAAATTCCTTGGGGTATTTAAATTATTTTCTAATGCTGTCACTATTACTCGATGATTTTGGGTTAAGTAAGTTTACTACATAATCCTCCGGGTCGAATCAATCGTCCATTCAAAACTTTTCTGGTGAAAAGAATCAAATACTGTTAAAACATCTAAATGCTTCTAACCTAATAAAAATAAGGAAAAGCTGTTAATATACTTAAGCATTTGTAAACTAATAAAAAAGAAGAAAAACTCTTAAAACACTTAAAATGTTTCTACTTTAATAAAACAATCTTTTGCACGATAACGTCTTTAAACAATAAAATGGTCGAAGCTGACATCAAAGCCTCCCAAACTCGAAGCGAGTACCATTAAGCAGCTCACGGGGGAGGCAATAGCCAGAGCATCTCACCACGGATGCGTCACCTTCTGGTTCTAGATCACTCCTCCTCTTCCTCTCCTCGATCTTCCCAGACGATGTCGCTTTGTCAATCCGTGCACTGATCTTGTTAGATCCCTTCGCCACCAAATCGTCCGTCTCATAGATTTATAGAAGTCGGTAGGTGGGCAAGCGGTCTGGGGCTTCGATAAGAGATTGTACCACGACACCATACACTGTGATGTGTCAATGCCGAACAAATTTCAGGGTCGACAGCGGTCAATTGCTAGTGGAGAAAATGTGCATCCTATAGAAGGTAGTTAATACATTAGGCAGAATAGGGATCTCGATCCTGTCTTGATTCTGTCTTTCGTGAGGGAGAGAATTGTAGAACCACTATCTTTCCCGCTTGCCAAAGTAACTTTTTCTAATGTTCAGTTCATTCTTTACTCTGTTAAATAAATTAGTCTATTTTCATTATAGTTTAGGCGACGGCTTTCCACGTGTCATAATATATTTCATGGTCATTTCATCTTAGACCTGAGATACGTAAACTTAATTTACCTTTAAGTCCGGTAATTTTAGAGATGGAAACCAGCATTAAAAAATATATATCTATATTCAAAGCGACTGTCAGAATTGTAAAGCCACCTCAAACGTCAGCGAAAAAAAAATTGCGTACTCCGTTGTGATGTAATTAAAGAACAAATATATACACATTTAAAAAGGTCTTTATTGTCATTACCAAATAAAAATCTCCTATCTATTGAAATATATACTGTATACTAGTTCATTCATGGATAGATATATTTACAGGAAACTTTCCTAAAAGATGACAAACTTGTTAAGTACATTCTTTTACCGCAAGCGATGACACGGCCAGGTATAAAACACATAAGGTTAATTTCAAGTTGAAGAAAATAAATAAAAACCTAACTTAATATTGTTAAAATTTAGTATAAAACCGACACGGATATTAATCTCTATCACTTCCACCGAGACTCAATAAAGTTCTCCAGGGATCCAAGTTTTCCACTGAAAAGAAAATTATGCAACCGAGTGAAAGACGGATGCATATCCACTACAACATTTTTTAAGTACAATATGGACATGATCTGACAACGTTTTTGACACAAACGGAATATTTTATGCTTCCATTATCATTTTTTTCACTTTCTTGGTTTGAATAGATTCTCAAGCACAAAACCATTCCTTTTTCATCGGAATGATAAGTGAAATTCTTCTTTTAATATTTATCAACAATTATTTCCTCGTATGTATGCAAATCTGAAAAAAAATCAGATAATATGCCAGAAACTCCTCGTCGAGGAAGAAAGTAATCAGCCACGTATTTCAGGAAACGTAATCTAATTACGCGGTTATTTCATGTCACTGGTGTGAGAAATTTCTTGTAAGCAATCCTAAAAAAATGGAGATCTTTTAAATGTAAGAATTAAAATTGATTCAATATCTACAATTATTACTATGATCTTTCAGTTTCTATACTTCTCTTTAATTTGTGAATATCATGTTTTATACCGTTATCTTTGCGCCCAAAAAGTGCCTACAGTAATTTCACAAAACATTCATCCCCATTCGTTGATTTACCTTGCTATAAAAAAAATTTTACGTCCAAAATGAATAAACTAATAATCAAATTGCCTAACTACAGTATAATAATAAAAAAAAAAAAAAAAAAGGTAAAACAAGTCCACGATGAGATAATTTCCGGTCGATATTTCCCGGAATTGTTTATATTCCATTTTCTATTCCCGTTTTCTATTTTCCCTCCCGCGAAACCACAGGAAACCCTGAAAGGGGCTAAAATTTTGGAAGACCCCAGCATGTCCCTTAATGAGGCCCCGTAATGTCTCCTCAGATAAATGGTTATTGTCTCTTCTGGCTCATTTAGCTATGAGTATCGAGTTTGCGTACGTTGTAGAATATTGGAGAATGCTTGCAACTGCATGCAATGCTATCGTTTTAGTTTCATGCCCTTAATACTTTTGGATTAAATATTTCGGACGAATTTGGTCCAAGTTCTGAATCGTTTGAGGGGAAAGGGAAATATCATCTCTTGCTCATAAAGCGATAGAGAGAGGAAGAGAAAGAGGAGGGTGATCACCATAAAATGATAAAAAGAATATTCGGTACGCACAATGACAACGATTAAGAACGTTGTTATTATGGCCCTGTGTCTTGTGTTATCATGGCCCTGTGTCTTGACACAGCGAATAATTCCTTTCCTCGCGTGGAAGGAAATTAAATCAATGATATTAGAGCTAACATATCTTGAGGAAGCCATTCGTATACTACTGCGTTGACAAACCAAAATAACATCTATTGCAGCTGTTTTTACTATTATGAAGCTTATAGTTAGTCGTCGTTGCTACTAAAAAGATTAAATGGTTCGCTAAAATCAAAGGTAATTGATATCATTAGGGTTATAGCTATTCTATGAAATGAATGCTGTGCAACACATATCATGGAGTTTCAAAAAAAAGTTGTGAACCATTAATTGATAAAAATATATGCATGCATGCATTACAAAAACATACACACCCTAATCTCAATTCACGTACTTGTCGACTAGTAATTGTGTATATATACACATACATACATATATATTAGTGTAAGAGACCTTTCAAATATGACGGCTAAATATTTAGATAGATATGCACACATTTGTAACTCCCTCCCACCTGGGTATGACTACATCATTAGCCTTGGACTACTCTCTCTCTCACCTTACTTGCGGGCCCGAGAGGGCTGAGCGTGACTGAAGAATATGTGCGTGTGTGTGAGTGTGTGTGTATGTGTGTGTATATATATATATATATATATATATATATATATATATATATATATATATATATATATATATATATTATATATATATATATAATATATATATATATAAAATATATATATATATATATATATATATATATATATATATATATATATATATATATATATATATATATATATATATATATATATATATATATATACACCGTATATACGCATATTTTACAATGATGCCATAAAATACTGATCATCTTCAAAAGGACAAATCATTCTACGCTCTTTTTGGTGTTGAAGTTCCCTCAGAAGAATATTGGGAGTTAAATGGCAGGATAGGATTAGAAATGAAATTATAAAAGAGATTACTCGAGTGTCATATGTGGATGAGATCATGGTGAAGGGTAGATGGAGATGATTTTGGCATGCTCTTCACACTTCCCAGGAGAGATTGGTTTACCAAACGTTTAGCTGGGCTACACAAGGCACTTAAAGAGTTGAAGACCCAGGCCTACATGGCTGAGGACTTTGAAACGTGAAGTAGGAGATGATGAATGGAGAAGTATTGAATTAAAAGCTGAAGAGAGACACGAATGGCTAAATTTAACCGAGGCCCATTGCGCCAATAGGCGTAGATGATGATGATGATGACGTGATGAGGTTTAACTAACCATACAATACGATGTAGAAAATGAAACCCATTTAGTTATTCAGTTTATAAAGCACATCACACGACGATTACAATGTTCCCAGGGCAAAAACGACAATATAAATATTTGTTCTTGTATCCAACCTTATTGTGATTATTAATCAAGATAACACTAATAGCTATAATTACGGATATTTCAATTAAAAATCATGATTTACTTAAGGGCACAACTAATACTATTTATTACGGTTTCTAAAATGATAGCTGTCATTACTTCTAAAAAAAAAACCTCCAATTAAAGCTTCACACAAAATACCAGTCAAGATTTTGAGGTTTTTGAAACCAGAAGTAACTTATCTATTATAAACTAAAACAATTCTTATTAGCTCTAAACTAAAAGAAAACTACTTTAGCAAGGGATGTAGTTTTACATTTAGTTCGTCGTTTACGCAAAAAAAAATCCAATGTCAAATAAATTGTTTATTATGAAACCTTGAGGGTTATGATACCTTTGATTCTTTAGCTGAGACACCAAAAATTAAGAATATAACTATGTACGATAGGATATTTTATCTACATCGGGTTTCCTTAGATAAAATCAAACTTTGGCCTCGAGCAATGCTTCAAACGACCTCAATTCAACATGCTTCCAAGTTTCTGAAAAAAAAAATAATTTTTGTCCATGGTAAGGGAAACTATTTTTTCCATCATGTTCTTTCTTTATATTCATTATCAATATTCAGAAAAGGAAACAATAATGGTAAAGAAAAAGCAAACCGTTTCCCGTTGCAATCCTGGAAAGAACTGAACGCTGCCGTCAACTCTTCCCGGGCCCCATCTCTGAGAAGAATGACAAAACAGATCCATTGTGTTGTCTACTCAATAAGCTAGAGTTATACCTTGTCCTCTGACGTGTCCATGACAATTGAATAGCAACAGACGCACGCACGAACGCGTGAAACTCCTCTCCAATGTTTATCTTTTCGCTGTATATGTGAGCTTAGAATGATGCTGTACGCTATAAACATGATTGCTACCAGGATTATATAAATAATACATAAGAAAGACTAAACACTGTCACGTCTTTTGTCACAATTATAAACCATTAAATAAGGATTAAATCAAAGCAATGTTAGCAAAAAAATAAAAAATAAAAAAATAAAACACCTATTATTTCATTTTGTGCTTTTTCAGTGGGGCAACATTTTTCTCGCAAAAACTATAAGGTAATGAAACGTATATTTCTGTGGCAATATATTCTATTTCTGTGAAGGTGGCTTTAATTTCCCCCATAAATTAGCCATTAAAACACCACAGATGTTCGAAGAACTGCCTTCTCCAGGGTGGCGTCAGTTGATGGGAGAGAGACCTATGCAGGTCATATGGCAGTTACTCAACTAGCATTCATCAATCAACAACAGGCTGATATCCACCTGGCGTGTATGTCATCGTAAGTGACTTTTAGCGACCTACCATTCACTAACGAGCATTCAAGTCTCTTGATCTTAAGATCGCTCAAAACCGATTTTTTTTTTTTTTTTTTTTTTTTCTTTTTTTTTTTTTGGCTCCTATCACCAAAACTATTTTTCTTCTTTTCAAACCGTTCCTCGCCGGCAAAAGAAATTTCTTCCTCCTAACGGCGTCAATTATAAACGCTTGAAAGATGATTGGCGTGGAATTCCATCCATCAAAGTTGAGGGCACGCGTTCGGCGTTGCCAAACCTTCCTTATGTTGCAATTAGCTCATGAGTTTCGATGTTCACGGAAATACAAGATTTCAAAAGACCTTCCAATCTAGACTAAATAACCCTGCCATGTTTCTGCTCTTGTCTTCATTATTATCGCCAACCAATTCCAACAAGTAACCCGACCATGAGACCAACTTTCAATCAGTTCTGGTAATGCTTTTACCATTGGTATTATCGCGAGAGATTCACACAGGAGTGAAGAGCCAAAGGTAACCCTTCCTGAGGTCAGCTTGAGAAACAATACATTGCAATTGTTCGTGGGTGGATCCCAGCAAGGGAAGAGAGTGAGCGAGGGAGATTACTTATTAGTCCTATTTTATGATAATACGGTAAATTACAGAGAATCACCGCGAGGGTGTGCGTGACAGCTTGCAGATGAAAAACAAGTTTTGTTTCAAAAGCAGATGAATCAGCATTCATGAGGCCCTTGTCCTCCTCCACCCTCGACGCTTCCCCCTCCCAGCGTACAACTCCCTCTCCCCTCGCATTCATGAGGCCCTTGTCCTCCTCCACCCTCGACGCTTCCCCCTCCCAGCGTACAACTCCCTCTCCCCTCGCATTCATGAGGCCCTTGTCCTCCTCCACCCTCGACGCTTCCCCCTCCCAGCGTACAACTCCCTATCCCCTCTTTACCCACCACCACACCTGTAACCCCCAGAACCTGAAGGTTGGATCCCGGCTTCGAAAGTCATCAACGTCGTAGATAATGATTCGTTCGACTATTTTGAAAGTAAAATTCCAAGCATCGAGCCTTATGGAAATAGGATTAAAAATATTCTGCAAATATATCGAGGATTTCTCCACTCACGAATTAGGGAATTTCGTAATGACAACTTAAGCATTTCTGTCAGAGATATTAAAAGATACGAAAGATAATTCATCTATTGTTTTTACTATTTTTTCATGTTTTCTCATAAATTTATTATAATCTACAATCCTAATTTCAAATCTTAAGAAAAAAAAAATTAGTTTAAAACGGTTCTTTTTATCCGTAGGTAATTCAATTACCAATTCTACACAGTGAAGTTTTCCTACACTGAAGTAGTGAAGGATACGCCATCCTACTTATCAGATAAGATCGTCTAAACGACCACATGAGGCCTGAGCTCAAGGAGCTATTCAAGAGTTAAGTTTCTCAACCTGTTCGATTCCTATCAACAACTCAAAACATTTGTACACAGATAATGACCTGAAGACGCTCTTGCCTTGTGCTTTTGTGCAGGGAACTAGATTCCAAAAGACGATAATTAACGGAACAGATGAGGCAACATCGCCGTTCATTCATACCCAGTCAGACGCATCCCGGGAGAGGGGTCCTTCAATGCCCCTTTCTGCTTCTTGAGCAAGAGGGAAAAAAATGCATCAGATCCTCTTTTAGATACTTAGACGCAAATCGCTTTGGATTCTAATCTTCTTTTTGCCCTCTCCAAAAGCCGCTTTTATTGCCATTGCCTTCTATTCTCCCATCACCGGCTTTTATACCAGTTCCTTGTTTGGGATCTTTCAATGATGGCCATTAGAAGAGGATTTGGGCTGCCTTAATCCCTATCTGTTACAGGTGTATACAGCGACACAACAAGCCGATTGTGTGCGAGTTTATTGCGGCCACTCATTCGCCAGGTAAACATATGGTTTTATAGACCTCGGGTACTTACTAAGCTTTAAACTGTTGGGATTACGGTGGTATATAGGTAGGAGCTTTAACTACACCGTATTCTTTGCGTACCCCGATAAGAGAGAGAGAGAGAGAGAGAGAGAGAGAGAGAGAGAGAGAGAGAGAGAGAGAGAGAGAAAGAGATTATTTTAACCTGTGAAGCATAATTTTAATACCCAAAATTCATGTTTTAAGTTATAAATAAAAGAAAACCAAAACGAAATCCAATATAAGTACTAAATGAATTAAGCTTTTAAATGTCTCAAGAGGCAACAACTTCTGATATATTTTAATCTGGTTTTATCAATTACTGTTGGCCATTATTTTCATTAATCCAAGCAATATATATATATATATATATATATATATATATATATATATATATATATATATATATATATATATATATATATATATATATGTGTGTGTGTGTGTGTGTGTGTGTGTATATGTGTGTGTGTGTGTGTGTGTGTGTTCAAGGAGACGTTTCGAAAAATTATTGATAGGCATACCTCTCCTTTTGCAGAAAGGGCAAAAAGCACAAAACCTTCTTGACGCTGACCAGGCTTCCGTAAACAGCCAAAACCAAATGGAATAAAATTCCCAAAGAAGAGGAAAGACATGAACTCGTTTCCATGGTAGAGATGAATAGTGCAATATGTGTAGGGGTTTCAAGAAGCTGTAGATAAGTCTTCAAGTGCAGGCTAACGGTGATGGATATTTACTGTACAAGGCTCTCATTCATGATTCCTCAGAGAAAGAATGAATGACGCAGTGATTTCTTCTTAGATTGATTATATATATATATATATATATATATATATATATATATATATATATATATATATATATATATATATATATATATATATATATATATATATATATATATATATATATATATATGAGAGAGAGAGAGAGAGAGAGAGAGAGAGAGAGAGAGAGAGAGAGAGAGAGAGAGAGAGAGAGAGAGAGAGAGCATGTACCTAGGCACATGATATTGCTGGGGTTCAGGCATTCGCGAATACAGGATAATTATATACCTAATTCAAAGTTCTCACCGAGACCCACTTAACCCACGGGGAGGGGCATGCTATGTTTTTAGGGGTCCACATGGAGGAATTGGAACGTCATGAGATCACCTCTGGATTCACGTGGACTTTCTAATACATAGATAATAAAAATTCCTTCGAAATACCAATTAAAATCATAGTGAAACTGTATTCAACTATTGAGATTTTCAACTAGAAATAAACTTGGAGGTGGCTATTAAAATCATACGAAAACTGCATTTAATTATTAAGATTTATTTTCATTAGAAATAAACTTTTGATGTGCCAGAACTCGTAACAAATCTGGCACTTTCCAGCGATTTAAGGAAACTTGGTTAAAGATTAGTCTAAAAATATGATGTATTCTCTCATGAAACAAAGTATGTTATTTTATAATTCACCATTAACTGAGCAGCAGTAGTTGCAGGGGATTATAAAATCTTTAAAATTGATATATGCAGACTAACAGAAGTTTAAAAAAAATACTGGAAACAACGTCAGACATCAAAAATTGCAGTTTCATCATGGGTATTTACAAACAGGAGAAGGAGGGAAGGTGACATCTATCTATTCATTTTCAATCGTTGGAATATGGAAATGGCTTCTGCCTTGTCTCCATTTGGCGTCATAAATCACGTCGTTGGAACGAATTCGTCTGTGACTTCAACTCGTCATAAGTAGCCTCTATAACCCTCTGTTTCATCTATTTATTCAATCTAATATTCATAATTTACTATTAAGCAGTAATCACAATTTTATATTTGATGAATACTTCAAACTGTTAGAAAAT
>NC_090751.1:18846060-18883560 GCF_036898095.1 Palaemon carinicauda | reverse complement strand
ACACACACACACACACACACACACACACACACACACACACACATATATATATATATATATATATATATATATATATATATATATATATATATATATATATATACATATATATATATATATATATATATATATATATATATATATATATATATATATATATATATATATATATATATATATATATATATATATATATATATACATACATAACATATATATATATATATATACATACATAGATGCACATATATATATATAAATATATATATATATATATATATATATATATATATATATATATATACGCGTATATATATATATATATATATATATATATATATATATACATACATGTATATATATATATATATATATATATATATATATATATATATATATATATATATATATAATATGTATATTTATATATATATATATACATATATAACCATATATATATATATATACACATACATATACATATATATACATACATACATACATATACATATATATATATATATATATATATATATATATATATATATATATATATATATATATGTACGTATCTACATATATATATATACACATATATACATATCTATATATACAAATGCACATATATACATATCTATATATACTGTATATATCACATACATATATATACATATATATACATACATATATATACATATAACGAAGGTTGAACAGGTACACAGCAGACCACTCCCTGGAATACATAGTTCGTTGGATCATAACCACATTTTTATGCCAGTTCCGCGGAAACACTTTTCCGGTCAATTAAAACCCATTGCATTCGGAAGAGACAAGACTTTTATTATTTTTTCCAAAATTCTTTCCCGTCATTTGAGCTGCGCCACTCCGGCGGAGAGGAAGCCGTCGCAGCCGCAAACAGCAGTTTTAACAACTGCTAACCATCTTTAAACAACCGCTTAAACGCCAACTCGCACAAACAAAAGCAAAGCTCCTACTAGATTATCAGGGTTAGGGTACAAAGAGGGGGGAGGGGGGAAGGGGGGTAGGTGTCTTGGATCTAGGGCAGAGATGACGGGAGCGTCGTGAGCTTTGCAAGTAGGTTTAGTTAAGGCAAAGTGCCGGAAGGTTGGGTCAATCACTCTTTCATGAAAGTGCGGAAATGCATGTTGCTGTGGTTTCGTCAAACATCGGTTTACTGAGATTTAGAAACCGGTAGTTGATTGTGTCATGTAAATATATCCTGGAAAAAAATATTTGTGCTCTCTCTCTCTCTCTCTCTCTCTCTCTCTCTCTCTCTCTCTCTCTCTCTCTCTCTCTCTCTCTCTCTCTCTCTCTCTCTTATATATATATATATATATATATATATATATATATATATATATATATATATATATATATACACACACACACACACACACATATATATATATATATATATATATATATATATACATATGTATTTTCATGGTTTTTAAGCATTGTAGTTTTTGAAAAATATTTCCCTTCGATTATCCAATAAAGGTCACTATAACGAAATTATAGGTTTGTACAAAGTCGTTTATAAAAGATTACTGCTTGCTGTTTTCCTTTTATTTATTGTCTTCGTCCATGTTCCAACTTATCTGATTTGCGTTTGTAAAACATCTTTACTGCTGACAAGAACATCTCTACAATCATAAACGTGTGGATCCAATCTTGATGAAAATATATTTTTGAATAAGAAAATAAAAAAAAATAAAATAAAAGAAAACCTTGCAATGAAGTAAGAATTTCTAACTGACTGTATTATAACCTCGATTTGAGACTACTCTGTTACATGTTCGTCATTAATTATAATTTTTGGAACTCGTCTTTGTTGAATGTCTGTATTTGAAAATCCAAAAGAACGAAAATTAAATGAAATAGAACTTAAAAATTAATGGTTTCATTTGGTAAAAAATGGGTGACATTTACATAAAGAAAATATTTAAAATTTAATGTATAGCTTACAAAGGTTTAATATTTGGTTATGAAAAGCTGAAAGTTCTAAGAAACTTATCTTCGACGCTATGCAAGAGGTCGAAGAAATCATGCTTGATAATATATCCAAAAATCCTTGAAGAATCAATTCATAGACCTTAGACCTCGTGTTGCCTGAACACACTGACTTTTAGGCAACAGGATGAAATTCATTAGATGATATTCTCTTCCTATCATAAGTCCTTTCTTCAATTCTTCCATTTTATAGCAATCTTTGCTTTTTCTATTTCATCTTTAGCACTGTTTATTATCATAATAAAGGACTGGATAAACATATTAGTATGAGAAAAATACACGTTAACCTCAAGTTCAAGACATCATGCGAAAAGCTACGCCAATATACCAAATTTTGCAACGATATTTTTTGCCCTCTCACGCCAAAGAATTTAGCACAGGCAATTAGCAGAACAAGACTCTCTGACCCTACGAACTTGAGCACTGGAAAACAATTAGCGTAACCAAAGGTGAGCATCTGTACTATCTGTTACATTATACTTGCCATCTGTTGGAAGGCCATGTCCTCCAGTCCGTCCTATCGTGGGAATGGCGTTTGATTTCAGTGCCTGCAGCGAGTCTATACTTTTCTTACTCTCAACCTGAGATAAATGTTTCAGTCTCATTTAATAGGTCAACCTTTGATACAAAATGTGTTGCCTGTCAAGCAATCTTTAATCCTTTAAGATTTCCGATCGATCACTTAAAAAGCAAGTTGAGTGAGTTATTTATATTTTCGTACAGATTCTTGAAATTCGACGAAAAATTAGGCTACTTTAACGTGAATGGATGTAAAAGGTGAGGAAATGAAGTTACAACACTGCGGTTAAGACTGCCATCCCGTATTCTAAGAAATTACTGCAAGTGATTATTATTATTATTATTATTATTATTATTATTATTATTATTATTATTATTATTATTATTATTATTATTATTATTAGAGGACAAGCACAACCCCAGTTGGAAAAGCAAGATGCTATAAGCCCAAGGGCTCCAAGGAAATAAGGAAATAAATAAATAATGAGAACAAATTAACAATAAATCATTCTAAAAACAGTAACAACGTCAAAACAGATATGTCATACATAAACTATAAAATGACTCATGTCAGCCTAGTCAAAATAAAAAAAAAAAAAAAAATAAAAAATTGCTGCTACTTTGAACTTTTGAAGTTCTACTGATTCAACTACCCGATTAGGAAGATCATTCCGACAATTCTTAAGCGTATTCGCTGGCAAATTGAAAAGAATACCATCTGTTCTGATGGAGGCATGTCAGCATGAATGCAGTACTATGCGCTTAATTATTTCTCACACTATTGGCCTTCTGGCTCAGGATAATTGAGCAAAAACTGCCACTAATTACTAACAAGCAATGTACAAATCAACGAGCATTATGTGATTAGCAGTGAAAGCATAAAAACCGAGGCAAAACTTATCTAAGATCCTTTCAGTTGAACTAAAAACAAAAGGAGACCTTTGAGTATTTTCCTGTTCTATTTATAATCGGAGGATCAAACCAGGCTCATATTTCAGATGAATTTGAGATCACCACGAAAACCAAAGAGAAATATGATGAGTGTGGGTATATGGATACAATGAGATAGGTGCATTCCATCTAAAGATGCTAATAAAAGTGTGTATATGTGTGCTTCCTTATCTCGCCTTTTCTACTATTCTTGCTTGTTGGATATTATTTCATATTGAAATGGCCAAAGTATGTGTGCATGAGTTTCCGCCAGAAAAATATATTTTAGCTTGTGTTCATTTAAGTTCATCAATTCCATCAACTGTATAAGAGCATGAGATACTGTATGGGAAAATGTACTCAGTAATTCAAAACGTCAAGTGGTGAACACAAGAAACCAATAAAGACGTAATTAAATTTTATATTGGAGTTCTGCCGTAAAAACAATGCGCGACATAACATAAACATTTGGCAGGACAATTGCAATACTCTTTGCAGCTGCTTTACAGTCAAGGAAATGCATCCCGTAATGGAATGATTTTATACATCGTGTGATTAAATCACATTGGGGAAAAAAATGAAATGTGTGTCTTATGACAATATAATCTAATGACGTCAATTATCATTAATATTCTTCATCCATATCTTTTATTATTTTGAAAGGTATAGCATAATTACAAACATGTGTGTGTGTATGTATATACATACATATATATATATATATATATATATATATATATATATATATATATATATATATATACATACACACATATATATGTATGTATATAAACTATATATATATATATATATATATATATATATATATATATATATATATATATATATATATATATATATATATATATATTTATATATATATATACGTATATATTTGTACACACATATACTGTATGTATATGTATGTATGTATGTATGTATATATATATATATATATATATATATATATATATATATATATATATATATATATATATATATATATATATATATGTGTGTGTGTATATTATATATATATATATAAATGCATGGCCTGTGTGTGTTTTAATATCTCAATTCAAAACTATTTTTTTTTTAATTTAAAACTTGAAATCTGAATGATCAAACTAATGATTATTTTCTCCTTGATAATTAAAGATTAGAATGACAAATTTCGAAAAGTACTCTAATAACCAAATGCCCATAATCACAAACGCACATACAATGGAGAAAGTGTGCCATATGTTCGCATATGTATGCATTGTCCCAGAATATTTCCTTTTTATAATAGCGTCTACAATATTGCAAAAGAAGAATGTCGAGTCTCTTCCCCTCGTACAAAATAAGGAAGAGAAAAAGACGACGTTAAGAAAAAGATTTCTTGAATAAACCTCAACCAGACGACGATGTATCTCAATTAACAGTAGAGTATTATTACAAAAGACATCGTGTGAACATGCCGCCGCAACAAAATCAAAAGAAATACTGCAAGAAGGGAAGGCTGATGATGAAGACGGAGGAGAATTCCGTACAAAGTTGCAGATTTGCTTTTATTCGTAAAGCGTTTCTGTACTATAGCGAATAAATCTTCATCATCATTATCATTATTGCTATTAACAAAATCAAGCAAACATTTATATGGAACAAGCTGAAACTGTACACGCATGGTGAAGCAAGGATGAAATGAATAATTTTTTTTATACATAAATAAGGAATTTAAAAACATAAAACGCAATGTGAACGTCTAAACTCCACGTTCACATTTCTTTTTGTCGAACCTGCACAGCTTCTCAATTATAGCCGTTTAAGGTATGCAAAATAAATGTAGCATAGTAACAGTTTTGGGACCTATAAGGTCGGGGTTTACTCTCTCAACCTTCTATTACAATAAAGTGATTTATCTGGTAACCAAAATACAGACAAATGAACAGGCAAAAATATGCATGCATAAAATAGTCGGGAAAAACTGGTTTAATATCACATGGCTCTCAGGAGTACCGTTTACATAAAATACGATATGATAACATAAATTGAGAGTTACGCCAATATGCCATTTGCAATTCCTGATGTAAATGGCGAACAAATGTCATTAGAGGCTACAATCAGAACAGCAGGAAGTTGAGGGGCTCTGGGAACCGAAAGCTGCCAGAAAGAACAAAAGGTCGAGACCACAAAACGAAATCGAAAAGGAAGAGGAAAGGGAAAGAGAGAGGAAGAGAGACAGAAAAAGGATAGGAAAATTGATAATTGCTCGAGTATAACAGAAAGAAGGAAACGCGGTAGATAAGGATAGACGGGATGACACGTATTGGAGGTCAAATAAAATAAAATAAAAATCGCAATATAAAAATAAATTGGGAGATAATGAAACTTGAAAATCAATTACATTAAAATTTATATTAAGAATGAAGTAATATAATTAGTAAAATGATACTATATAACAAAAAAATATAATTCACATATAAATTACAAGAACTTCTGTAGAATAAAATAAAGTCTTAAATATGGAGGAATAAGTAGAGAAGGGAGGTTCACACGCAAAGGAGAAGTCTAACAATCATAGAAAAGGGGATAGAAGTGGTTGAAATTGAAGAAGGAAAGAGTTCCAAGAGGAGACCTGCTACTCCTCTTTCTCCTGATGCATTTCACTTCTTGACGCTTTAATTTCCCTTAATGGTAACCCGAATATGACCCTAGCTCTTAATCCATCTTCATCTACTAATAAAGCTGTCGGCGCTGACTGTCTTGATTAGCTTAAACAGAGCGGAATTAAGGGACCAACATTTCAACGAGGAGAAACCCCTATATGGAGAGAACGCTCCATCCCAGGGTTTCTTACAAGATGGCATTTATTTACAAGAGGGGCCCCTTCCACCATTTTGGGGTCCTCAGACGTGGCATCTATATATAAGACCTGGTTATTTCCCTCGGTTTTATTACCGTTCTAGCTCGCAACCCAGAGGCCATTTCACTGTTTGACATCCAATCGCATCTTCGTTCTTCATCTTTGGAGGCCAACAAGCAGAACAAACGCTGATGGTATTGGCCTTTGAAGATCCCATTTAAACAATAATCTTTTGATTTCAATTTCTAACAAGGCTTCTACCGGTCGTTAAGAAAGATTAAAACATATTACATTCTTATCAATTCGTTTCATCTGTATGTTTGACTGCAGGTCAGCTCTATTTGTTTCTCATGTCTGACTGTCAGACTTAATGTCTATCATTTAAATGGATGGCAACCATCTTGCAACTTTAATTTGCCCTCTGGAATACAAGCGTTCACTGTTCGTCCAAGACAATCGTGTAGACTACATTTATTCATTTTCCTCGCTACGGTACTAAGTACAACATTATTTTTTTTTCCATTCTCCTTTACTCCACCTACTCCATTCCCAACGAAATGTCACCAACTCCTTGTCACCATTGTTTCACCAAACTCATCATCATTATCACAGTCACCACCACCCTTCACATAGCTAATGTCTGTACATTCATAGCGTTTTGCATATCTTTTTCCAACGTTTGTTCCACCGGTTATTTATTTCTACTTCTTACTCTTCTTCTTCTCCACCATACATATATACCCTCTCCTTCTGTCAGCCTCAGGCCCATTCTCTTCAACGTGTCTAATGCACTTGAAGCATTTCGCAGCGAACTATTGTTCGCATTCAATGGTCATCAACTCCATTACTCTCCACCACTGCCTTCATCACTAACACTTCTTTTTTCTTTTCTTCCTCTTCGGTTTTTACCCGCTGTTCCTTTTGTTCTTCTATCTCTACCTCAAATTACCTCTATTCCTTTTCAGTATATCCTTTTCTTCTTCTATCACTACCTTCTATATCTTTTTTTTTTATTTAATAATCTCAAATTACCTCTAGTCCTTTTCAGTATATCCTTTTCTTCTTCTATCTCTACCTTCTATATCTTTTTTATTTAATCATCTCAAATTACCTCTATTCCTTTTCAGTATATCCTTTTCTTCTTCTATCTCTACCTTCTATATCTTTTTTTTTTATTTAATCATCTCAAATTACCTCTATTCCTTTTCAGTATATCCTTTTCTTCTTCTATCTCTACCTTCTATATCTTTTTTATTTAATCATCTCAAATTACCTCTATTCCTTTTCAGTATATCCTTTTCTTTTTCTATCTCTACCTTCTATATCTTTTTTTTTTATTTAATCATCTCAAATTACCTCTATTCCTTTTCAGTATATCCTTTTATTCTTCCATCTCTACCTTTTAAATCTTTTTTTTTTTATTTAATCATCTCAAATTACCTCTATTCCTTTTCAGTATATCCTTTTCTTCTTCTATCTCTACCTTCTATATCTTTTTTTTATTTAATCATCTCAAATTACCTCTATTCCTTATCAGAATATCCTTTTCTTCTTCTATCTCTACCGTTTGTCTCTTAGGGTTTTTTTTAATCACCTTCAATTACCTAGATTCCTTTTCCGTGTATTCTTCTAATTAATCTCTCCATCTTTACCTATCTCAAATCTATCCCTTTACTCCTTTTCTCCCTTTTATCGAGTCTCTCCCATTCCTATTTTCACCCCCTTTCCCACTCTTCCCTTCCCTTATCCTTTCATCGGTGTTTTAATAATCCCAAAAATTTTCTTCCATTCTCCTTTACCTACATTAGCATCTATAAATGTAAACCGATCCCATATAACTCCGCCACGCTCCCTCAAAAAAGGCATAACAAATCGAACCATAAAACCCACCTCAGATACCTAGAGACAAACCATCAAAAGGTCGTAAGAAAAAAATGCAATATTCTTCGGTGCCACGAGAGAGAGAGAGAGAGAGAGAGAGAGAGAGAGAGAGAGAGAGGCTCTTACTCTACTAACATTAGATAGTTGAAAGGGGGAAGTACAATATATCTCAGGTAATTGAAGTCTTATAATTGTTACATCTTTGATTACAGATTCGACCTGCAGTGTTTTAGACACACGCTCTTGCTTGTTAGCAGTCCGCAATTCCTTAATCTTAAAATTATCATACTCAATTTCTTGAAGCGTTTGTGAAATGGTCTTTTTTTTTTTTTTTTTTTTTTTGAATGACATTGTAATTACACCATAACATTGTAGAGGACTTTCATTGATCATATACTTAGTAATAATCCATACCACTACGAAACTTGGCTAAACTACCATAACTATCGATTCTTTGTGTTTCCTTTCCGTTCAATGAATACTTATCTAGGTGTATGGATTGATACTGTTAACCTTATCTCAACGTACAGACCTCTAAGATGAGCTTCTTTTATCCAACTGTCACTGGTAACCAAAGGATACACTCATTTGCACTTGTACAGCGAAATTAAAAAAAAAAATCATACGATATAAATTTCTATTGAAAGTTAATTATAACTAAATATGGTTTGTGTCTTAATATACTAACCTCGTGTGTGAGAGAGAGAGAGAGAGAGAGAGAGAGAGAGAGAGAGAGAGAGAGAGAAATTTAAAACAGCATGAATAAGAGTGGCACTGCCAACAAGCTTTCTTATCTTAACATTAAACTTCAGGTAGACCAAAACAAAGATATGCAACATCTTGAGACAGCATTATATCCCATTTGATAAAAAAACAAATATTAGCAGCTATAACCAAAACTTACATCTGCCATACCAATGCCAATTCCGCTAGAAACGTGACCTAAATCCAAAGAAAGTAAAAAGGAAACATCAAACAGACAGACAGAGAAGATGTACTCAATTGAACAAACACAGGAAGAGGCACAAAATGCACATTATCTGATAAACAAGCGTGCAGCGAAAATCATAAGCACAGCTGGACCATTCTTGTAACCAGCCAGGCCACCTACAGCTTGTTACAACTACTTCTCTTTTATAGATACACGAGTCTCGGATAGTAATCATGCACTTTTGCTTACTCGAAGTCACTAGTCTTTCTGGTAGAGGTTAATAAAACAGTATTTCCTTTTAATAGTATGCGTCGGTATCCCCGTAATGCTTGCTTAAGACAGATAATTGTGCAGGTAGTACAAGAATGGTAAGATGAGTATATTTCAAGGTCAACAGGGGTATGGAAATAGAACGGTTTATAAACAAATGACTTCAACACTTGGTATAAATTGTGAAAAAAAATCTGATCGTAAAGTTCCTACCTTTAAAAAGGATGGCAGCTAAACAAAAAGAATCTAAAAGTACAATACAACGTCACCACCCAATACAAAAAAAGAAAAAAAATTACACAAAAAAAAATAAACAAAAATACACAGTGGCTAGATAGAACGAAAAGACGAATGTCTGTCTACCTGTTTGAGAGGACCGCGTCTTCCTCCTTTTTATGCGCGCTATCCCTTACCATAAAAAAGCGGTTCATTCTGCCTCCTAGGGCAGAATGCTCGTGTATGAGGTCATTCCTTCGCAAAAGAGATCATCTGAGGTCATTTGGGTGCGGAGTGGTGCACACGTGATGATTTAAATGGACCTTTTCCATCTGTTATGAAGGCCGTCCATCTTGTAGCAAGGGTTGAAGAACAGCTACGAGGAGGAGGAGGAAGAGGAGGAGGGGGAGGAAGAGAAGGGACCGTAAAAAAATGGTCTTTGAAGACAATGGAGTGGTGGGTCTCCCTCTTACCCATTCACATGGGGAGAGAAAATATTATGGGTTCTGATGGGGAGGTGAAATAGAGTTTGGGAGGTTCGGATGGATCATGTGTCTTTGATGGCAACAAATCTCTTGAGGTCAACGTGATTCCTTCTGTTTTTCTTAAGAAGAGATAACAAAGGGTTCGTCTTTCCTATCTTTTTACTAGTTTTTTCTTGAAGTATTTATTTACACTTCCACAATTTTTTTCTAATACCCCCAGAATCTCATTTTACAGGTGACTCGTTAATCTGGCAATATGGTCGACAAGGGTGTGAACAATTTGAATAAGCCCGAGAGGTTGAAGGATTCGAGAGAGACCAACAACAAAGAGGCAAGATGAATGAAATCGATACTCAAGAAGATACTCTGGTAAAAGTGGGAAGTAGATAGTAGATATAAAGTAGATTATCAGTGTTCAGTGAAATTTGAAAGTAAATTTAATCTCAGTGGTTTATATTACAAAAATGTTATTCAGAATTTAGAAGACTAGCCTTTAAATTTTGCCGTAAAACGTCATGTGATCGTTATAAATGCTAGCATTTCAGGCCAAATTCCTAACCCTTCTCTTACGAAATCTATTACATAGAAAGATATGTAGGAGGCTAACTTAAAAATAGCATGATATTCAGTATATAACATATTCATACACACACACACTCATATATATATATATATATATATATACTGTATATATATACATACACATATATATAAACACACATATGCATACATACATACATACATATATATATATATATATATATATATATGAAATATATGTATGCACAGTTTAATGAAATATTGAAAAATCAAATCAGACAATGACTAGGTTAAGTAAAATTTGGAAATCAAATCGCCTGAAATTACATGTAAAAATCAGGCTATATATCAGTTTAGTGACATCTGTGTTACTGTATGGGGCTGAGTCATGGTATGGTAATGAAACAATTTCAAACAGATTTAGCAGATTTGAGAACAAAACCCTCAGAAGAATATTGGGAGTTGAATGGCAGGCCAGGATTAGAAATGAAACTATAAAGAGATTATTCGATTACTATATGTGGAAGAGATCATGGTAAGGGGTAAATGGAGATGGTTTGGGCATGCTCTTCGCACTCCCCAAGAGAGATTAATTAGTTCACCAAACATTTAACTGGACTCCACATGATACTAGACGAGTTGGAAGACCCAGCCTACATGGCTGAGGACTATGAAGCGTGAAGTCGGAGAGGGTGAATGGAGAAGTGTTGAATTAAAAGCTCAAGAAATCCAATAGAGGCCCTTTGCGTTAATAGGTGTAGGGAATGACAATAATGATGATACACAGTACTTTACATACTAAATTAAACTCAGTTCAAAATGAGCAAAAATATGCTTGCCAAGCGAAATCATCAAGATGAGATGAAGGCTTTGACAAGACCTAAACTCACAAAGTTGACCAGGTCAGCCAATATCAGATAGGCGGCCCAACTGCAAGAAATAGCAACTAGTCATGAAAGTAAATGTCCTGGTTTTTTCCTTAATGCCTATCCGCAGTGCATGCTTCGTCCCCAGGACAGCACCAGTAATCCTCATCTTAAAATATTAAGCCTCAAGACAGTGGGACCAATTGCTTTGGCTTAGGCCTTAGGCCAACAGTCAAAATAGTGGTAGGTTGTAACGCATGGATCCAACAAGTGAAACTAGGATGGCAGTGGTGAAGTGTTCTTGGCCCATCATATACCGACAAGACTGAAATATTAACAAAGCTACCACACCCCAAAATAATCTCCCAGAAAGGGTGGCTATAAAATATGTTACTCATCCGTTGCAAATAATCATCTTCAGGATGATGTCACTAGCCCACAAAACTGCTTTCCTGAGCCTTAAACACCTTAAATCCTATCCTTGTCACCCGTACAAGTGCTGACAAGACCCAACGTTGAAACTTCTTAACAGAAATACAGTACCAGAGTTATGATGACTAATTCATTAGCGACGCTAGTATAACGTGGGTACAATATTTGGTCTTTCTTCCAGGAAAGATGACATACATCGAATCAGGTCTGCAGTCTGGATGGGCAAATGCCAAGGAATGACTAAATGCCGCTAGCACACACACCTTTGGCCAACCGTGAAGAGAGATACATGCCTTTACCCAAAACCATTATTTATAATAAGAAAAATAGGACTTCATGGAGACACTTCCTCTGATGAAAAAAACAGTAACTAGATAATATATATATATATATATATATATGCTGTACACACACTATATATGAAAATGAGCATACACAAATATACAGTATATACATACACACACAACACACACATTATATATATATATATATATATATATACATATATATTCACTATTATTATTATTACATATATATATATATATATATATATAAGCAATCATGTAAGTTCCACATGTAAATCCTTATAACACCAGAGTTTACTACAACACATAACTTGCTAAATCTGGAAAAAAATACTTGGTAAATATCTTGAGCCATAAAAATAATAGAAGTTTACTTTTAGAGACACGGTAAGGGGAAGAAAACCATTAAGTCTAAGGCGTAAGGATAGGCGGAGAGTTACCACACTGAATTTTTGTGTCTATTCAACGCTGATGCAGGATTCGAAACATCTAATAAACCTTCCTTCGGTTACACCTTATAAATGAGCATTGAAATATGCACTGGAGACATATTGGGCAAGGAAACGGATTGTAGATACTTAGTTTGATAAATTAAGGTGGCAAATGCATGGTTAAATCAAATCTTTAAATTAAAGAAAAAACATCTGAGAGAGAGAGAGAGAGAGAGAGAGAGAGAGAGAGAGAGAGAGAGAGGAAAACCAATAAAGGGGTCCAAAAGTTAAAACCCGTGAAGAGTTTCATAACACGGTTATATGCAGGGGAGAAATTCATAAGGGTGTGTGGAAAGGGACGTCACGGAAATGGAGAACATGTGGAAAAGAGAGAGAGAGAGAGAGAGAGAGAGAGAGAGAGAGAGAGAGAGGGGGGGGGGGGAGGTAGGTTCGGATTAATGCAATGGGAGATTCGATAAGATCTCGTTCAGTTGCTTAATGAGAAAATACGCTTGGTATAAATGGCATCAATCATTTGCTTCATACCAGATGTATTTACGACGCGATTGATGAAGAGGGAGAGTGCCATTAAAATAACGGAAATGGTAATAACACTTACGTTGTTAAAAGTTTATATAGGACATATCTGTTTTGACGTTGTTACTTTTTTTAGAATGATTTATTGTTAATTTTTTACATCAATTATTTATTTCCTTATTTCCTTTCCTCACTGGGCTATTTTTCCCTGTTGGAGCCCTTGGGCTTATAGCATCTTGCTTTTCCAACTTGAGTTGTAGCTTGGCTAGTAATAATAATAATAATAATAATAATAATAATAATAATAATAATAATAATAATAATAATAATAATAATAATAATAATAAAAGTCAGTACAAAGTACAATTCCGCTAAGAAAAATGAACACATACCAACAAATGCATGATGTACATTTGTTAATATTATAATGGTTATTACTAAATTAGATAAAAAGCACTATAAAACCATAATAAGCAATCCTGATTTGAAAGAGGAAAATTCTAATATTTTCCATAAGACGCAAAATAATAAAAATTACTTTTCTTGGAGGGAAGGAGGGTTATCAAAAACGAATTATTTCATCAAATATCATACAAATCCGTTCATAGGTTTCTCGAGATCTTTCAAGAGCACATACTAAAGCTTGAGAAAAACTTGCCTATCTCAGTTTGCAAATTTAATAATAATAATAATAATAATAATAATAATAATAATAATAATAATAATAAAAGTTATTCCTAGTTTCTAAGTGTATGTCCTTATTATATTTTCCGCTGAATCTTCCGAGAACGTCTAAATATTTCAACTTCAAAAATTATGGTTATGCACAACGATCTGAGTAACACAGAATTGAAGAATACGAAAAATAATGTGATAAAAAAAAGTCATTATCACTACTTTAAGTCGGGAAATTCAAAATCAAATTATTATAGTTAAGAATTAATTCTTTTCATAGGATTTTATCATTAGCCATGAAAACCTCCAAACAAACTTCTCAGTCGAAAGTAAAGATTATTGATCGTGAGTACTAGACATAAAACTGCAACAATCTTAAAGGACCTTTTTAAGTATACTTCTGGCAATGACAAAAATTAACAGATATAAAAAACAGGTTAGCGTTACAGGAGTTTTGCTTACAATCCTGATAATATTAACTCGGTGTAACTTTGTCCGCATAAAATAAATTTTTTGGACGATTTTAATATCTTGTCAACTAAAGATTTTAAGACAAGAAAAAAAAAAAGACCTAGATGGCAACATCAATTTTCTTGCAAACCCTCAAATTCTTACATTATTTGTCTTAAATTAGAATGGGAAAAGTGCATAATTCTTATAGTATTACAAAATTATTTGAAAATTTCGTTTCGAAGACGAACATAAAATTCTCTTTTCATCACGAATAAAAATATAATTTTACTGACAAACACACGATACAGAGAAATGTACAAAATTACCGAAGCCTGTAATAACTTCACCTCCATTTAAACGAAATCAACAATAACAATTATTCATTCTTCATCCCCCGGCTAATCCAATTCATCCTGGATTTATGTTCACTGATCAAACGTCAGTCACCAGTAAAACATCCTTAATAACCAGACATTAGCATGTGGCATGGAAAACAAACCAAAGTGAATAAATTCGCATCTTACGGATCAGACTACCCAGTAATAAAAAAGCAAAACTGTAATAATAAATAATTTTGAATTTCCAACCGCAAGTATAAGACATCCTGCGCAAAGGTCGTCTATTATTTTACCTCTTGAGACGTTGATTAAATGCTACCAAAAAATACTACTAAATCTTGAGTGTCCGCAGAGAATTTCATTGAGTAAATACTTCAAAAAAGTGTAATACGAACACCGAACCTGTGATATCTGATCTCCTAACGGACATGTAATTTGAGAGAGAGAGAGAAAGAGAGAGAGAGAGAGAGAGAGAGAGAGAGAGAGAGAGAGAGAGAGAGAGAAATTGATCATGCAAACCTCTGATCTCTCAAGAGTTGGAAAAACTAATCGAGAAATCTCGTTTTATGACCGACTTATCCTCGAAACCATTTCCGTGGAAAAGGTCTCTTATTTTCACCGAGGTCCTCAAGTCTATAAACTGGAATCAGGAGTCATCACTCATTAGTAATAGCCGTAATCGACTACCTGGAAACAAGAATGCAATATACTTATGGCCAAAAATTACCATCAATTATATCGATTTCAGGGATGAACGGGACAGAGCTTCCAGGTCCCTGTGGCCCTGCATGCGCAAACAATAGCATGTATGGAAATCCATTGTTTCTTCCCTCATAAATCTTCATTTTATTTACTGTAACTGTTTTTCGGGATTACATGTTGCGGGGGAGTTAATGTTGTGCTTGATTTCGAATAAGAATAATGATATCAGGCGGAGGGAAATTCAATAAGGTAACAATTCATGACTGATCATATGCCTTACGCGAAAACAAAATCTAGCATATATGTAGTTTGGCGAACACCTTCCATTTATTTATGAAACCTTAATAAAATATAAAAAGATTGTCCAGAGCCAACAACAGCAACAATAACGAAGGCCATTATTATAAGTGTTTTCGATAAGGATCACAGGTAGCTACTTATCGTAAGCAGCGAGCCGAGTGTAATATTTAATTCCATACTGTTCGAGACAAGCCCAGGTAATGCTAACCATACCTGGCAATTTTAAACCCCGTTAACCAAACAAGTCTTACTGATTTGGAGTGAATTACACAGATAGGATCTCGATAAAGGGACCCCTCGAGATATACTCCATTTAAGAAGGACCATCAAATGCGCGTTATCATAAAAACAGGGTGGGGTCGCTGTAATGCAGCTTTGCTCTGGTAGTAGAGACTGGCCCGACGGCCAAAGACGACCCTCAAGATTGAAGATTGTGAAATCACAACCCTGTGATGAGCAGCAATCAAAAGTCGTTTTAGATTAAGACGATAGACCACAGAGAAAGATCCTCTTTGGGGCTATTTTTAAAAGCGAGCCTAAACACGCTGGTCTGCTCTCCAAGCCTCAATTACCATCCTCCAGGTTCAAGCCTCACCTGCTACCACACCTTTAGCCTCAAACATCACCTCCAGCAGAGGTTACATTTCTAATAAACAAGATTTACTTTGTTCCGAGCTTGCTGTGGAGTAAAAAGAGGAATAATAATTTACACAGTGAAGGTCAAGGGAAGTAGACTGGTATGAAACGTGTTATAATACACAATGATTATTAATATCCAACCTTGTCCTTTTCTTCCCTGGTGTCCATGGTTAAAATAAAATGAAAACCTCACACAAGACCTATATTTTGTTTAATACTTTAAACTTATTTTGCTTATAAACGAAATCCGGTGCGCTAACTTTAAAACCTTCATGCTTTATCTCTTTACACAAAAACTATAATAATGAAATAAGCCGTAAACCCTATTTTACAGATGATAGAATTTACTGAAGAACAATAAAAAAAGAAAGAAATTTTATATTTTTCTTCAAAATTATAGGAGCGCACGGGCGCATGCGCGTGCAAGCACACATATACACATACACACACATATATATATTATATATATATATTATATATATATATATGTGTGTATGTATATATATACACATAAAATATATAGTATATATGTATATATACATATATATATTCACACACACACACACATATATATATATATATATATATATCTCACAACTGGGAACTTACATAAACTCCCGAGTTCCAAACTCACCTGTTTATTTTAACATAACTCTGTTTCACTTGAATAATACCAGAGCTCTGAGAAATTATGCAACTCCCAAACAGCAATATATAAAAACACTGAAAATCCAAAGGTCTCTTACGTACACTCAAAACAAAACTGGGTAATTACGTTACTTGAACTATTCAAAACAACCTCTTACTTTGGTTCTTAGTCAGGGATTAAGAGCAAGGTCTATTTGGAAATAATGGTGATAGAAAAAAAAACACTTTACAAAAATAAATATATTCTATAAAAAGTTACAACACTATTGCAAAAAAAAAAAAATTAACACCAAAATTAAATTACTCGAAATATTAAAACTTGAACAAAACCTTAGACTAAGACAAGAAAAAGATATTTATGAATATTCTATAATCACTTGTTTCACTGGAAAATAATTCATAAAAATTTTTAATCTTGATAATTAATGACAATAGTTAACTTTCAACACTAATGATTCAGCTCTTATTGAAATTCAAATAAAAGTAACTGATACACTTATGTGGTTTAGCTCACACAAGGTTTCCGAACATATAGCAATATAAATACACTTCACTGTTTTAACCTAAATCTCACAGGGTCAGTTACAAATATTTAAATAACACCAGTATTTATATTAACACAACACACTTGAAATATTTAAAATTGCATTAACGCTTGAACACACTACACACGATATATGTTGGATAGAAATCGTTAATCACGTTTGAGTGGGCACATGCTTGACGCCCTTGAGAGGAGAGGGCAGACAAACTTTATGAACTTTGCCCCTTTCAAAGGGATAGGCTGGATCTCTTCTGCTGCTTACTATTTCCTAGGGCCACATATATATAGACTTATTTATTCTAGATCCTTCTAAAGATTCTTCTAGTGGCATGGGGGGCAAGGCTTAGCAGCGTAAGGTTGCCAACGATAAAAAGAACAGGGGAACAAACCTTGCTTGCAATGCAACCCTCTCTCAGCTAACTCCGCCCACCTCCCTCCTCGAAACAATAAAAAAAAAAAGATAAAACTATCTCTGGGGTTTTTGAGAATATTCCAACCATGTGGAAATATAACATGATGCAATACCTCGTGAAAACATAAAAAAATTACACGTCTCGTTTTCAAACCTTGTATGGTTCATATAGCATACTTAGACGACATTACATAAGATTTCGTAATAAAGTACAAGAAATAAAAAGTTAATTCTTAAAAATGACGTAAATTTACATACACTTACTTGAATGAAAAATACAATTAAATGAACGACGAAATTCTTATACAATCTACATACAATTACTTAAACCTAGACGAGAGAAACTCACCTTACGAATTGGCTATACATCTCTTAAATCCACAAATGAAATACATGAATAAAATATTTACTCTACACTAGACCAGCTTTTTAAGCACACACACACACACACACACATATATATATATATATATATATATACATATATATATGTATATATATATGTATATATGCAAAATATATATATATATATATATATATATTAACCTCTAGTAGTTCTTATGTGATTTTCTAATCTGGAACGAGTGAAAAACGATGTTTTCTAACAAAGTTCAACCACCGACAACGGATGCTCAAAATGAAGTAAAATATGGGAAAACAATGTTTAAGACATGAAATAATAAGTCTTATAGCCAGGATACCTATGTCACGACCATAATTGAAACATTTATCAAAGCTATGGCGAAGATAGGGACTACGTATGATTTTACCTAACACCCTTCTCCATATTTTTCAACTCAATTCCTGTTGTATCAATTCTTTCATCTTTCTCCTACTTCCATCAGTTTAACATTTAAAGTTTCCTTCACAATCTTTAATCTTTTCTTCTTGTTTTCAATACCTAACGGAGTCATTATTCAATCAAGGGCTCATTTTACAGGGGTATAGTCTTTCTCTTTTCAGTCCAATGCTTTGTAACCTCCCATCGAAAATTTTACAACAATTTCGCCTATTCTAATTAAGCCATCATCTATCCAATTGTTCTTTTCCTACCCATCTGTTCTTAAGAAGAGAAATGTTATTTAACAACGGCCTTCCTCTTCACATGACTACCACCAGCTATTTCTGTTTCTTAAGTCTTCTATAACATGTCTACTCTCCCTCCTTCTGCTCCTGCTCCTTCGGGTTCGCCTGCTCTCCCTAAAGAGTGCTTTAAACTCTTGCAACGTAATTGCCAAGGATGGTGGTTAATACGAAGGACACGTCTCGGTTTTATTGTTGCACGTTCTCCTCCTAATGTCACGTCTTGCTCTGTTCGCCACCGGGATACGCCTCGACTCCCTACCCCTCTACATTCACCAAAACCCCTTCCTGCCACATCCCACGGCTTCCCTAACCCTTCCCTCCTCCCACCAGTTTTTAAAGATTCCCTTTTTAAGGAATAAGAATGAGATTCTAGGTGGTTTCATCCGAGGCGCCACAGGATCAGGCGTTTACTTGGAAACTGGTATTGTGAGAGAGAGAGAGAGAGAGAGAGAGAGAGAGAGAGAGAGAGAGAAAGAGAGAACGTGCCAGGGCAAGGAGTTTCCCCTTTGATAAAATAATGGATAATCAGTGGATTTCTTATTCAAGTTGGTAAATTAGCGTATGAATATCACAAGGCATACTCAGTAAAATATCATACTATTAATATTATTACTATCATTATTAAAAAAAAAATTGCATAGATGAAAACAAATATTAATAACAGTTTTATAATACTTAAATCAAAAGTTTTATGCAATCACAAGGAAAGAATTCGAGGAAATCAAGACTGGTTTACATCAATACTTCAAAATCTTTACATTACCTTTATGACGAAACCAACAAAGCTATAACAGGGTACAGTCATATGCTTCAGTGTGCCTAAAGATGAAATTTTTTTTTTATCAAAACTATTAATGACAGTTTTATATTGAATTTTGTAACAGCAATATATCTCACAAGAAATGCCAACTTTTTCCTCCTCTGCAGTTAGTGTCATTAGTAAAGGGCATCCTTTACGCATACGTTTTGCATCAGAAAAATAAGCAGGAAAAGAAGAGGACACCTTATTCCCCCAAAGCTTTGAATGATTTTCCGGACCACAGACCACAAAAAATTATTCCAAAGCTCTTCCGCTAATCCCAATAATCTACCTAAATCCAACGTAATCTCCTGTCGTCCCTACCTTTCAGATGGCAGTCCCAACAAAATCCGTGCTAAAGTTTTGTACAATTTTAGGCCAGGAAAGGTAAATGGAAAGGTAAATGTATATACAGTATATATATATATATATATATATATAATGCATAAATGATTAATTCCAAATATGCGAAACATACATACATACACATATAAAATGTATATATATATATATATATATATATAATGCATAAATGATTAATTCCAAATATGCGAAACATACATACATACACATATAAAATATATATATATATATATATATATATACATAATAATAATAATAATAATAATAATAATAATAATAATAATAATAAAGAGCTAAAAAGATCCTTCAAAATTTCGCCCTAAAATAAGATAAAAACCAAAATGCCACACCTTTCGTAAATTTCAAAACCCACAAGCACAATTTCCTCGCAAATAAAAACGGTTAGTTTTCTAGTCAAAATAAAAATCTTATAACTCACAAGGAAACAAAATCTCAAACCAAACTTTACTGATGGAATTAATCATCAATTCATTATCAACACAACGTCCAAAATTGTTAGATTATGGTTTCTTTAACCTGTGGCATTCTCAAGGTTACAATCCTATAACTCCCAAAATATAATAAATCTGTTACACTTGAATAATACCAGAGCTCTGAGAAATTATGCAACTCCCAAACAGCAATAAAAGGCCCACCTTTCTAAAAACTGTTCGAAAATATAACACATGATATCTTGTGCAATCTTGTGCAAGCAGACGAACCAGAAGACTAACAGGCAAACAAAACAAATCCAAACAAAAAGCAACAATGACACAAAAAGTAACAGGAACACAAACAGACGGATAAACAGAAAGACGCATCCTGCGTCCATTTCCCTTTTTTAAAATAGACGAGCCTTGTGATTACTGCGCCCTCCTCTTGCTGCCCCATATGGTTGTCGGTCGAGTTAAAAGAAAAGGAGGACGAAAATACAAAAAGAATAAAAATAGAAGCTGCGAGATCAAAGAGTATAAAAAGATGCGAAGATAATGGTAAGATAAACATAAGACCTCAAATAATTCATTCCTAATACCTGGTTATTATTTGCTATTCTTGTTCACCCTCTTCTCTTTTATCCTCGTGTTTCAATATTCTTTTTTTTTTTAATAAGATAATACAACTCACTCGAGGCGATGTAAATATTATACCTTGAGCTCAATTTCTCCTCTTCTTTCATCTTCTTGTTAGGAAATCAAAGGGTTGCTCCCCAAAAATGTATCATTTAAATCCATTTTTGGTTTCTTTTCAGTAGTTTATTATCCCATTTCTGTTATTATTTTACTCTTTATTTCGATACATTACTTTTCAGTGCTTTTTCTTCTTTTTTTGTTAGTAATTATAGGTGCATGCAATATGTTTTGCGCAAAGGTAAATAAACGGAATCATACATACATACATACCGGTATACATACTACAAATATATATAATTACAAGATAGGTTTCTGTGTGAAATCTAATAATGTCAGAATGTTAGGTTTCTGTGTGAAATCTAATAATGTTAGAATGTTAGTTGTATGAAGAAAAGTTGTGTGGAGAAATATTAATTATATGGAAATTATCAAAGATGCACTTCTATCTCTTTGCATATTCCTTATTACTCAAATGCACACGCATATAAACATTTATAATGGCCATTAATATACATACTGCTATGCTCACTAATCATCCATAAGAATAACCAATGGTATTTCTACCTTTTTTATGCTGTAGAAATGTAGTCAAATTCCAAATACGTTTAAGAATATTATCATTATTAATTGTTAAGCTACAACCCTAGTTAGAAAAGCGGGATGCTATAAGCCCATGGGCTCCAACAGGGAAAATAGCCCAGTGAGGAAAGGAAACAAGGAAAATAAAATTTTTACGAAAAGTAACAACATAAAAAATAAATATCTCCTATATAAACTATAAAAACTTTATCAAAACAAGAGGAAGAGAAACAAGCCAGATCCAGAACAGCGTGCCCGAGTGTACCCTCAAGCAATAACCATCAAATAGTTCCTAATTATAGGAATGCCAAAAATGCAACGGTTAAATTCGTTAGAGGCAAAGACTATGAGTGAACTGGACAGTTAATAATGAGCCCACAAGAATAATAGGTCACAAATCCCAACCCAAAACAACAAACCGCTTTCACGCCCTTCTGCCTTTGCTTTAACACTTCCTTAATCCGGATTTCCATTGTTCCGGAATTGCCATAAACCCTTGTTTACCACACTTTCATATCCTTGAATCTCGAAGTTCTACACACCACTTTCGGAAGAAGTATTATGTTCTCCCCCTCTGGCAGGATCAGCGGAGGGATTTGCTAACCCACATTGTCACTAGCTCTTTAGTGGTATAGGTAGCAACCAGAAATGTTTAATCTATTGCGAGTAGATTAACTTGTTTTCCAGTATTGTCGATAACAGAGTTTGGACCCCTCGTAGAGATCTTGACTCGACTTTTATCCGTTATCAATATTTTTTTTCCCCTTTGGGGTTGGTCGTCGTCTGTATGTTTCTGAGCAGCCAGCTACCTTATTCAATTTCATCCGTTTTTGGCGCAGCATGTTTTTATATTACAAGAAATTAAATTACCTTCAGTATTTTCAGCAGCTTTCGTTATAACTTGTTTTCATAACAATAGTAACAATATAGTTTGCCTTTCTTTGCTCTCTGGAGTCTTAACCTTTTTCTTGACTTCGCAAAGTGAATTTGTCTCATTGTTTTAGACAATTGAATCTTCGTTTATTCTTTATGCTACCATTGGACACATTTCAATTGGAAACTTTCAGCAAATACCATTTTTTTATCGGCATAGCAAGCAATATGAAAAATTATGGACACTCAGCAAGATAGGGATCTTTCTATATCATTAAGTCAAGACACTTAACAATCTAGATAAATATAGTTTTTTTTCGATTATTGGTATACTTCTTTGATAGGATAAATGTTCATAATTGCAGAATATGAAAAGCAAAATTTAATATCAAACTGAATTAAATGTCAACAATGAGAACTATCTCTAGATATTGTTTTCCCGTACATTACTTTTGCTCCTTATCATGAACGTGTCATTGATAATATAGGGGCCAACGAAAATTTCAATAGCATCAACTACAAAAGGAAACAATCAAAGCCAAGAGAGGAGTCTGTGGACTTGGAAAAAAAACTCCTCAGGCAACCAGCCAAACACTATATAGAAGAAAAAGCAGAGCAGGGCAGGACTACGCTGGTTTAGCTATGGAAGACTAAAGGCGTGATCTTCCATTCTGATCTTGATATGCATGAGCACATGCAGTAGAATATATTGAACGTGCATTTCTATAAAGCTGTCCTCAATGCCTAAAAGAGATATTACATAAACTTTCTTTGTATACATATAGTATATATATATATATATATATATATATGCACATTTATACAGTATATATGAATAGACAATATCTTAGCAGCGTCCAAAAATCGAAGACAATCTCTCCGGATAAACTAAGCTCCAGATACTTTTCAGGATAACAGAAAAACTTATTTTATGTTTCTCCATTTACTATGTGGCGTCGACACGTGTTTCAAATCACTAACTTCATGACTCATCAGGACTACTCTGGTTGAGCGATGGAATTACACTAAAATATAAATGCCATAAGAGAAAATTTTAAGATGAAAAATATTTGGATACAATGAAATTAACAAACTTGATAAATGAAAAGGTCATGATCCTTTGAAATGAAAAAGGATTAAGATTAATTTTTGGAGGCCACCAATTTATTGTCTATTCATTTTGTGTATATATATATATATATATATACATATACATATATGTGTGTATATATATATATATATATATATCATATATATACGGTATATATATAAAAACATAGTAGCAATATTTTGTGATATTTCGAAAAAATAATCGGCAATGGAATACCTGATACTCTATGATGACTTATAATTTAAATGTTAGCTAATCATACCAAAACTTTGTACACAAAAACTAAATTTATGTATAGATATATATATTTTTTTTTGAAAAATAATTAAATCCAAGTATACCGAAAGGTGGGTATTTTAAGAGACAACCAGTAATTATTGTTAATAAGGAGACATGTAGAAAACACAAATTAGAAACTTGATGCGACAAGCACTCGTGTTAAGAGTCTTTCGTTTTCCCAGAAACAAATTGACTTAAAATACGTAAAGAATTTTGGCAATGATGACAGTAGCAATGATCGATATCATCACTGAGTTTCTTGATTTTCTGACATTTGCTCATAGGCTTTATGCTATACTAGAGTACGCGGCCCGTCAAAAACGACTGCCAAATATTTAGATATATAAGCACACGCACACACACACACTCAGCCTCTTACCAGGGCATGACAAAAAAGAAAAAAAAGAAAAATAGACATATGCATATTCATAGCCAGACACTTGCTACTTATCATATAACAGAAAGTTGATCTAAACAATTCTCTTCAGATAAACTGAAGACATATAATCCTTATGTTTCCTTCCTAGTCCCCGTACATATATGCAGACTATATTCAGTTAGTATTAATCTCATGTACCTCTGAAGCAAGACAGATATCACCTCACAAGGATTCTCTCGAATCTCGCAGATGGGAATCCAAAGTTTGACAGTTTAAAGTACATTGTAAGTCCGGCAAGAGGTCGTAAAGCACGACGACTATTGTAAGGACCATTGAAAGGCAAACTGATGTGTTTGAATAATAGCCCTTCCATGCATTGATGTCATCATCCATCCATACAGTTGGGAGTTTACTTAAGATACAAGGAGGAGGAGGAGGAGGAGGAGGAGGATGCTCTTGGTTCAATAACAATTAAAGGGTTGGTACAGTCATCACTGGAGCTGTGGTTCCAAGAAAAAAAAAATCGTTAAAATAAGTTTTAAAATCTTTAAAATCTAGATGTATAACATATATCCAAATCACAGATGTATAACATATGTCCATATCACAGATGCATAGCAAATGTCAAAATAACAAATTTATAACATATGCCAACGACATCAAACTTGGTAGTTACTAAATACTTATACGATTAGAAAATAAATTTCAGACTTTATTAAATTTGGTTATTTTATAGTCATAAAGAATACAGGTATTTTAAGTTTCACAACGTATCCAAATAAATCTTCAAGTCGATGAAGTAATTCCCAACTGAGGTTATTAACTGAAGAAAGCCGAGGATAACTTTTCCCATCCATCATTACAGACATTTAAACTTGGCTGCTTCGGCAGTGAGAAAACCTCTGCATACACATTATTCAAGAACACGCAAGAACATAATACTTCATCTTGTACAGCATCCGTTGTCGATTTCATAAAACTGCATTTACATCTCACTTTCATTCCCATCTTTTAGTAGAATGTTAAAAGGTTGTTCTTAAAATGTTATTTTAATTGTTCATTACTTCTCTTGTAGTTTACATATTTCCTTGCTTTTTTTTTTCTCACTGGGATATTTTTCCCTGTGGAAAGCCTGGGCTTATAGCATACTACTTTTCCAAATGGGGTTGTACCTTAGCTAGTAATAATAATAATAATAATAATAATAATAATAATAATAATAATAATAATATCGCGATGAGAATGTTCTAGCAAATAAGATGGCTAGAATAAAGGTATCAATGGTGCCTGAGAATTGATTTAATAAAAAATACTACAAAGTGTCCCTGAACGCACGTTATAAACCACATCACATTTGGGCTTCGATGTAATAATTATTTCAGATTATACTTAATAGAACAAAAACCTTTAGACATCGACGTATCCCTTCCAACAATCCAAACGATGTAATGTCATACGGCATATACAAGAATTGTCTATATATTCATTCAAAAGTAGGAAGGAATATTTCAGTACAGCTGTTGACAAAGTTAAAAAAATGCGGCAGATCAAATATTTGTTAAAATGAGAGATGAAAGTTTAGTAGAAGAAAATAAGGTTTTGCTTTGAGCTTTCGCTTTTAGCTACTGTGCGCCTAGACATTATAATAAACGGCCAACTGAAATGAAGGACCTAAAGGGAGCAATTGAATTTAAGAAGAAACTAAAGACATTACTTTTCACAAGATCATATGATTTGGAAGATGCTACAATCAAAGAATTGTATAAGTTAAAATGAAAATGTTTCGTTAGATGATTGATATGGGCCCGCCCGAGAAGTAGTTCACTCGACTTCAGTGGAGGGTTGGATTTAAACCCAAAACAAGTAAACAAGTAAGTAAGCAATGCGACTCCGTAGGAATGACACAAATTGAAAATAAATCAGTACCTCCATTCCATATTAGATAAATTCCCATAAAGGTGATTCACATGACAGTATCAATAAAAAAATTTTTTGTTGTGTTGGGTGGATATATGACCTAAAGAAAACAACTAATCTTTAACCTAACCTACATTACGATTCTTGAATAATCCCGAACCACGAAATTGTTTTTTACTCTAATCACAGATGACAGAAAATTTATTCTCGTGCAGTAAAGTTTTATAAAATGAAATCATGCAAAATATCTATTACAATTTCTTTCCCGGTCCCGAAGGTTATTTGAAATTACAAAATACATTTTACATTCAAAATCACTCCAGGAATATGATAATTCTTCACTTACACATTTTAATAAAATCTATATTCGGTATGATATCCATTCATAATTTATACTTCGAAAAACAGCGATGTATTCGGCTGAGTTTGATTAATTAATTTTTCAACTTAACTAATTCAATTTTTGAACTGGTTTCTTTCGTTAGGAGAACCCGGCAATTTCACAGTTCAGTGACTAAGCCCCAATCACAAATTATCTTTATCGTTTATATACGAAAGGTCTATTTTAAAATTGTTACTGTTATTGAAATACTTCATATTAACGGTTCATTACTTCAATTGTGGTTTATTTCTTTATTTCCTTTCTTCACTGGGGTATTCTTCCCAGTTGGAGCCTTTGGGCTTGTGGCATCCTGTTTTTCCAACTAAGGTAGTAGCTTAGCTTAACACATGATGATGATGATGATGAGGAGGAGGAGGAGGAGGAGGATAATAATAATATTATATAAATGATCTTGCTCTCGATGACTCCAGTCAGCCGATATTAACAGCCCCCGGTTATAGCATAGACCAAACACGGCTGATGACCACCGAATATTGTACTTCCCGGCAAACGTATATACCTTTGCGACGTCAGTCTTCGTATTTACGTATGTGCTTGCGATTCACCTATACATGTTCCTGTTGACAGCAAGTTTTCAGGAGCGTAGGTCACGGCCCCTAAATAAGTATGTAGCCGAGGCCGTATTTCTTACGAATAGGCACGTTCCTGTTCGGCCAAAAGTTGAGTCTACCCCGTCATACCGTACATAGTTTACTTTACATACTTTAAGGGCTGTTTTTCTGGTCCTATCACACATGGAAATCTAGTTCCCTACAGGACCTAAAAGATCTGTTTGTCGTATACAGTCTTAGGTATTTAGAGCATCATACTGTGTACTCCACATTTGTTGTCAAATTCACATTATCAAAGCATTTAAAAAAGTCTTCAGTTTCTTCTTGAAAGCCTTAACATCTTCAGTCTTTGGGGTGCATAGTGGGAGCTTGATGTATTGTCTTGGGGCCACATATCTGAAAGGTCTAGTCATGGTTGGAGCCTGATACAAAAAAGACTTCCATAGGACCAAGGTCTATATCTGGACCGTGCATAGGACCTACGAACACAGTCGCAGAATTCTTCGGGAAGGAGCTATCATACAAAATTGATGACACAGGCAGGATTTTCCTGGCTAATAATAAGGCTTCGCAATTAATTACCAATAATGGACATGTGAATGATATCTAAAGCTTTCTTGAATAACATTATAACCAGATATATGCTTTGAATGTCTTGTAGCATTCTTAAAAATTGCCAAAATATTAGGGAACAAAGCTCGATTTGAAAATGACAGACAAAAACTGAAAGAATTGAAATAATCTGAAGAAATGTTATTTGAATCGGTTAGGCTCTTTTCAAGTATCTGAGCATTCTGGCTGGACAACGTCGCAAATTTTTAGAAACAAATTTGCCGCTACTTTTATTTCAAAATTTCAAGGATGTTAATTTTCAGAAGACAGCTAATACAAATAGTTGACTCTTCAAAGATATAACACATTATTTAATTTTAATTTTACATTTTTTGCAAATTTTCGCATTTATTCATATCTTTTTTTTTTTTTTTTTGCGAAGCCCATCTCCTAGGTTATTCCCTTATAATTTATATATCTATAAGTCTACCTTCTGAGCCATCAGCACCCATTGCCTGACTCTCCCTGGCCATACCTTGATGGGGGGGGGGGGGGTGACTTAGGCGCGAGATCTTATAACCCATGATTTAATTTTTGTTTTACTTTTCTTGCAAATTTTCACATTTATTTTTCGCCCACAATAACTTCACTTTTCACTCATCCTCTTTGAAATCTTCATTAATCTTTGACCTGCAGAGTCCACTCGTGTTCGACATTCAAGCATGTTTCTGATGCACCGTGGAGAAGCATCGTGCACACTTCGCCACACTGGAACAAGCGATTCTTGTTCTTCTCTTCATTCGTGTTCTTACGCCCCATTCTTCAATTCGCCATTTCTCTCCAACCGTGTGATTACATCCAACCCTTATTCCTGATTCGCTCTAACGCATCCCCCATCCCCAGTTATCATATTTTTCTTTGTCTCTTCTTTCTTCAATGGAGAAACACTTCGTTCGTTGTTTCATCCCCTTCGTCACTTGAGACTCGTTTCATCTCACAATTTGGGTTTTTTTCTGTTATTTATTACTATTCCTTTATTATTTCCTTTTATCGAATTTCCCCCTTTTGCTCATTAATGTACATCATCCCACTGTTTCTCATTTTCATTCGTTCTAAATTCTCCCATATCCGATTTTATTCCTCTATCTCCCTTCGCCATTATTCATACCGGGTTGTTTAACACTTACTTCGTCATATTCATATTTCCTTCAAAATCATTGCTCTCTCTCTCTCTCTCTCTCTCTCTCTCTCTCTTCTCTCTCTCTCTCTCCTCTCTCTCTCTCTCTCTCTCTCTCTCTCTCTCTCTCTCTCTCTCTCTCACTGTCTTTTATTGTCGAATTTCTTATGATTTTTTGTTTTTGCTATCTGCTTTATTCTTCCAATCTTTGCCTTACTAAATAAATAGTTTTTCCCCTATTCTGTGTGTATAAATTTCCGTTAATTTAAAAAAATTTTATGCCTCATATTCCAATGTCTCTCTCTCTCTCTCTCTCTCTCTCTCTCTCTCTCTCTCTCTCTCTCTCTCTCTCTCTCTCTCGTCTGCTATAATTTATGAGTTCCTGTAAAGGTTCTAGTTCCATTCTTTACAGTCCCCTTCGTCTGTCTGTCTGACTTGATCTTCATGTCGTCACATTTTCTACTTCGGAATCACCCCTGCCTCTCTCTCTCTCTCTCTCTCTCTCTCTCTCTCTCTCTCTCTCTCTCTCTCTCTCTCTCTCTCTCTCTCTCTCTCTCTCTCTACATTCCTTTCCAGCTGAATGAAGATAAATACGCCGGTATTTCATGTAACACAACGCATCAAGACAAATCAAATGGAAGATGTTTGAATCATTTGAATAATGTGAAGGTTTAATGAAGCTGCTAAAAATGGCGATAAACATTATTTTTGGCAATGAGGTGGCCACCAAAGACCAGTAATTAACATTACCTTCAAAACACTTTCTTTATTTTTTTTTTCTTTAAAAAAAAAATGTTGGTTTGGTGATTTCAAAAGGGATGAAAATTTCATATATTTTTCATTCAATCTCTGCTAAAGATTACGCCTGCTATGCCACTAAATATATCAAGCACTTTCAAATACTTTATATTTCTTATCTAACTATTGAATATAGAAAGGTCAAATGAAACTTTATAAGTAGCCTACATAACCTCTCTATTTTTTCATTGTTATACTTTCCAGGGGAAAGTATTATCTTCACACTTTTATATATTAATAATCCTAATTCTAGCTAGGACATCAGTAATAACGGCAATGAAAGTAAAAATGAATAACTATGTGAAACACGTAATGGAAACATTTTATTCAATATATAAAACATCAGCTTTGAAATCTGCACTGGAAATGGAGCTACGAGGTTGGAATACGATACTGGCCAAGAATTCTATAACAAGGAAATTTTACTCCGGATATTGTGTCACCCGACTATGGGTGTTACAGTGAGATGTGAGCCTAAGAGATAACATTTTATATCAATACCATTAACAAAAGACATACGTGAAACAACAGCTTAAATGGAATAAGAATCTTGAGTTACCTAATGCAAATTTAAGTGTTATATAGTTTCTATTTTTCTTGCTCAAAGAGTATCTCAAGCATACATTCACATTTTTATAAATGTGCACAACACACACTCACATACACTATATATATATATATATATATATATACATATATATATATATATATATATATATATATATATATATATATATATATTGATATTCCTGCAATTCATAAGTACATAAAAATATATATAAGCATAAATAGTACAAATATTACATACGCTACGCATACATATGGGCATATTTGTGGGTGTTTTCATGATTGGGTGTAAAAAAAAAAAAAAAAAAAAAAAAAAAAAAAAAAAAAAAAAAAGTTAAGTAAGTTTACTTGCTACCAGATCATAGAACGGACAAGATGAGTGTGTTTAAGTAGAAAATCTCAAGGCACAGACTGTGATCTCTGTAAGACTTTTATAAAATTCTCAACATAGCTGACAACGACTTGGCAAACGATATGTTAGACGAGACGGGTTCTCAAGGGATAACTTAACATTTAATGAGAGCAAGACTAACGATAACATGAAACCATCAGGGATTTCCTTCTATTATGGGCCAAATAATTTATGCAATAATAATAATAATAATAATAATAATAATAATAATAATAATAATAATAATAATAATAATAATTATCACTTTTGTTACTTCTGTTGCGACAAAACTTCAAGTTACAAAATTAAAACAAAGAACTTGTGGAACTCATTATACAACGCATAAATGAACGAAACTGAAAATAGATTCAGTATTTTAATGAATGCTCCCAATGTAAATGAAAATGAGGGATTTGTTTCAAAACCAATTTCGCATATTGCAAATAAATTTTCATGGATATTAGTAACCTAAAGCCAAAATAAGAATTCGCACAATACATATTGCAAAGAAATTTTCATGGATATTAGGAATCTAAAGCCAAAATAAGAATTCGCACAATACATATTGCAAAGAAATTTTCATGGATATTAGGAATCTAAAGCCAAAATAAGAATTCGCACAATACATATTGCAAAGAAATTTTCATGGATATTAGGAATCTAAAGCCAAAATAAGAATTCGCACAATACATATTGCAAAGAAATTTTCATGGATATTAGGAATCTAAAGCCAAAATAAGAATTCGCACAATACATATTGCAAAGAAATTTTCATGGATATTAGGAATCTAAAGCCAAAATAAGAATTCGCACAATACATATTGCAAAGAAATTTTCATGGATATTAGGAATCTAAAGCCAAAATAAGAATTCGCACAATACATATTGCAAAGAAATTTTCATGGATATTAGGAATCTAAAGCCAAAATAAGAATTCGCACAATACATATTGCAAAGAAATTTTCATGGATATTAGGAATCTAAAGCCAAAATAAGAATTCGCACAATACATATTGCAAAGAAATTTTCATGGATATTAGGAATCTAAAGCCAAAATAAGAATTCGCACAATACATATTGCAAAGAAATTTTCATGGATATTAGTAACCTAAAGCCAAAATAAGAATTCGCACAATACATATTGCAAAGAAATTTTCATGGATATTAGGAATCTAAAGCCAAAATAAGAATTCGCACAATAAATTCATCAACCTATCTTATCCATTCGATTACATTATGGATTATAAAAAAAAGGACAGGAAAATGAAGTTACCGGAGGGCATATAAAGCAAAGAGAAAGGAGTGTTTGGAAACAGCTAATCTCCACTAAGCTGACCTCCCAAAAGTTGAATCAAGTGTTGTCAATAAAAAGGCAATCTTCTGTTAAAATACCAATGAAAATCCACCGATAACTGAGCGTAGCCTATGCTCGCAAACAAACAAACAAAGCGAACCAAAAAGATGACCCAGATGGAGATGAAAATTATGACGTCAAGATTTACCTCATTCACTCTATAGTCCATTTCTTTTAGCGATGCATATTTGCACCGACTCGCAGCGGTGCCCTTTTAGCTCGGAAAAGTTTCCGGATCGCTGATTGGTTGGACGAGATAATTCCAACCAATCAGCGATCACAAAACTTTTCCGAGCTAAAGGGACACCGCTGCGAGTCGGTGCAAATATGCATCGCTAAAAGAAATGGACTATAGGTAAATAATTTTATGAACGTTTTGCAAGAGATTCCTCAAAAGGCCTACTCATTTATACGGTCTCAAGATTATTTTAATACACATACACAAAAACGCAAATATTTTAACCACCACACCTTTGGTAAGTAACTATCACAATAAGATATTTCAATTGATCACCTTTATAACACCGTATCACATATATATATATATATATATATATATATATATATATATATATATATATATATATATACATATATATATATATAAATATATATATATATATATATATATATATATATATATATATATATATATATATATATATATATATATATATATTTATATATATGTATATATATATTTATATATATGTATATATATATATATTTATATATTTATATATTTACATATATATATACAGTATATACATATATATACATATACATATATATATAAATATATATATATATACATATAAATATATATATATATATATATATATATATATATATATACATATATATAAATATATATACATATATATATATATATATATAAATATATATACATATATATATATATAAATATATATACATATATATATATATATAAATATATATATATATATATATATATATATATATATATATATATATAAATATATATACATATATATATACATATATATATATATATAAACACACCAACGACAATAACAACAAATGTAACTTTTTCTAGTCTGCTGCAGGACAAAGGCCTATGACATGTCCTTATTCATGCCTGGGGTTCGGTCAGTTTTTATCGCCATGCTGGCCAATGCGGATTGGTGAAGTGGGAAACTATAGTCAGATCACCCACAGCAAGCCAACCTAGTATGAGTGGCCCAGACTATCATTATTATTACAAGCTAAGCTACAACCCTAGTTGGAAAAACAGAATGCATAAGCCAAAGGCCTCCAACAGGGAATAATAGCACAGTGAGGAATGGAAACATGGGGAAAAAATAAACTGCAAGAGAAGTGGGTTAATGAACAATCAAAATAAAAGATTTTAAGAACAGTAACAACATTAAATTAGATCATCCATATATAAACTACAAAAACTTGAAAAAAAACGGAATATACACTCAAGCAAGAGAACGCTAACGCAAGACAGTGCAAGACCATTGTAGCCATGGTAGATAGGCTACGGCACTACCCAAGCCTTTTGAACAGTGGTTTGATTTTGGAGTGTCCTTTTCCTAGAAGAGCTAAGCTAGTCTCTTTTACCCTTATCAAGAGGAAAGCAGCCACAGAACAATTACAGTGCAGTAGTTAACCCGTTCAACGAAGAAAAATTTGCTGATCATGGCAATACGCAAACCCTTTCACCTCGTTTAGGTAACCCCACTCAGATATATATATATATATATATATATATATATATATATATATATATATATATATATATATATATATATATATATATATATATATATATATATATATATATATATATATGTATACATACATATATATATATATATATATATATATATATATATATATATATATATATAATGCATGTATGTATGTATGTATGTATGAATGTATGTATGTATGAGAGAGAGAGAGAGAGAGAGAGAGAGAGAGAGAGAGAGAGAGAGAGAGAGAGAGAGAGAGAGAGAGAGAGAGAGAGAGAGAGAGAGAGTATTAAAAAACAGCGACAATAAGTCGTCTGAATTCAGTTCCAGGCCAAACCGTAGTTTCACAATCGAAAAATTCAAACCATAAAAGATTCCAAGATGGTCTTGATCATTTTTTAACAACAGATTCTTTCGCCGAATGGTTATGTAACATTACACCACCGTGCATGAACAATACGTACTCGCTACCAAGAACAATAACCGAAGATTATTGGAGTCTTTCAACTCTCCTCAACACTTGAAACCGGAACTAAGGCAGACTGACCATCAAACAAAGAAGAAAAAAATATAAAAAAAAGCCTCCCACTGATCTCTTTCACTATTCAACAACAAAGCACTGGACGCGACTCTGCCCTTTCACACCCTCGACAGTCCTTCACAAACACCTGTAGGCAGGTAAAAGGCTTTGATAAGTAATCCGAGAGAACAACTTAATAACTCCTCCTCGTTTACCTTCACTAGGGCTAGAACAAAAGGATCAGTGAGATGCCGAACGAGCTTCTTTGTCCACAGTCTGTTTGCAAATCACTTCAGGAAGGATGTCAGAACCAGAGTGGTGATTTGATTTATGTCTGTCTTTCTTGGGGGTAAACGAAATGCTTCTTCGTTTTCTTCTTCCCTGTCTTCTCTTGAGAACTCTCGTCACTTGAACTCTGAGCTTCATATATCAGATTCTGAGGGTCTGAAGTAATTACTCAATTAAGTTCTTGTTTATCTTCTTGAGCCTCGTGGTTTTCGTGGTGACGGCTTTGCTTTTTTAGGGAAAATAGAAGGTAATAAGATATATGCAAATGAAATAAGGTATTGTCCATAATCTGCATACATATCTAAAGTGTTTTCTTTTTATTCACTAGTGCGCATCATGTTTAAATAGACCCTGCAACGTCATTAGATCAAAAAGAGGGTTGAAACAGACGTCCCACTGGAAACAACAGGAAGCTCCCTGTTTCTGGGGTTGACATTGCAAAAGAACAAAAAGCTCCCTCTTGCAATAGCCACCGCCAGACTTCCTGTGTAATGACAGTCAAGTGTTACAGGAGAAATGGCGACCGAGTGATGGCGGGAAGGAGGGAATTTGAAACTCTGGAGGGGTGAGGGGTTGATAAGGGTCGTTAGAGCAGGACAAAAAGGTGGATAGCATAAAGGCCCAAGAATGCCAGATGATAAAAAAGCAACACCACATGAACTGGTTAAAATCATTAAAGTTGTTTACTTCTGGTTAAAAGGGGTGGTTTGGCTGAGATGTCTTAATTTTTTAGGGTGCTGAACTTAAGTCTCTTGCAGGGTTATAGAAACCCCAAAAAAATCAAGGCGGAAGGACTCTTGTCAAATGAAAACGTTTTCTCTTAAAATTGTTTTCATTTCTATGAGCTAGAAAGATAAACAGGAACAAAGAAAAAACTAATTTGCCTTCGAAGATTCATGTGTAATACGCTAACGCAGGCCCTTTGAATGAAACAGTCTGCAACATTGCTGGAAAGATGTTATGGGTAACAAAATCTGTGAAGTGCAATAGGAGATTCAAGAAAAAGAGATCAGGGTATTAAACTAACAAAAAGTAAAACAAAAACTTTTTGTATACCTCCCCTATATATTAAAGACTAAGTGTCTGGCTCTGGCTATATATATATATATATATATATATATATATATATATATATATATATATATATATATATATATATATATATATATATATATATATATCCTTCAGGTCACGACCAGCATTGTCAAACGTAGGGCTATTTGGGGAAGTGGTGGGAATTGTTGAATCTGTTACGGGTCGCGTACACTACATTAATTAGGAATTAGCGTAAAAGAGTGACTTAAAAAAGAAAACTATGGTTAAGAGCATACCGTAATTGCGTGTAGGCATGAACGTAAAGCATATATCTTAGAAACAAACTATTCTTTAAACAAAGTTTAAGTAACTGTTTCTTCAGCTCGCGGATACACATGAAACACTAGAAAATAAGTATTTTAACAACAAAAGAAACAGGACAGTTGAAAAAAATATCATGAAAAAAGGCTTGAGCTTTTGAAAAATATTCATGATAAAGTTAAAGATACTTAGGTAAGTAGGACACATAAACCATGTTTTTTTTTACCATATGAATATCACACTGCTGGTTATTCATACTGTTATGAAGACGGTGCAACCAGCCAAATTGGGCACATAGCAAGGTGGCATCATACTCGTCTCACGATTGGCAAGCCATGGATCACTCAAGGCCCACTATATATACGCAATTTCACCCAGCTGAAAATTGGTATTATAATCTATTAGTCAGGGAAAAAAAGGCTTATGCCTTGCTACCTCATCGCCATGGACACTCAATATACAGGGAATAATGGCGTATAGTGAAAAATACAACTTGCTTTAATATTCCGACATATAAAACCCCGAATCTCTATGGTTGTTAGGTCATTTAACCAAAACCCTATAGGGCACACAGATAAACAATTGCAAAACAGAAAAATAGGAACAATGATAGTAAAAAGCACCACCTGGTATATGAGCAACCATCAACCATTACTATCATTATTATTATTATTATTATTATTATTATTATTATTATTATTATTATTATTATTATCCAAGCTAAAACACTAGTTGGAAAAGCAAGATGCCATAAGCCCAGGGGCTCCAACAGGGAAAAATAGCCCAGTGAGGAAAGGAAATAAGGAAATAAATATATGAAGAGAACAAATTAACAATAAATCATTCTAAAGAAAAAGTAATAACGTCAAAACAGACATGACATTACTAGCAAGCAACAACCCAAGTTGGACAGTAGTATACAGTAAGCCTAATTCATAAAGTAACTAAAGTATACACACACAAAAAAGTTTTTGTTTACGACGAACAGACAGGAAAGCATTTCCATCTCGTGAATCATAGCTATATTTCTTTTCTTAAGTTCCCTTTATAAAAGCTTCACTTACTTTAAAAGTTACAAAAGTTACATGAATACCGTCGTTCCCTCATGGGACTGTCAACTGAGACAAGGCAACAGAGTGACAGAAAATTATATAAATGGAAGGAGAAACAAACGATCCAATGTACCCGGTTCAGCAGAGAGGTCGCATGGACGGTTAGACAAAAACGAATTAATTTAAATCTCAAACATGTGTTTTCTGTTAATATTTTAAATAAAGAGATACGTCGAGATAAATCTAAGCTAGGAATTGAAATTAAGTTTCCTGTAATCTCTGCTATAATATGAATTAAAA
>NC_090751.1:18830745-18838060 GCF_036898095.1 Palaemon carinicauda | reverse complement strand
AGAGAGAGAGAGAGAGAGGGGGGGGGATCTCCGAATGAGTTACGGTTTATAACTTTTTATATTGTTCACTAAATCGAAAGTAAAAGTCGCCAGGGCCTATCTAATCTATTGCAAGGTAATATGATACAGAGTCTGTTAGGCTTAAATGCTGTAACTTCTAAGGGGCCTTCTCAGTTTGCTACTTCCAGAAAAGTAATATTTTCACCGACAAGTTTATTAAAACCATCCAACACGCTCTCTCTCTCTCTCTCTCTCTCTCTCTCTCTCTCTCTCTCTCTCTTTAGTCAAATATAATATTTTAGGAAGTAAAATCATGATCCATTTTAACTATTTATTTTCACTCATTTAGAACCGAACTCTTATATTTCTCTCATTTCTATGCTTCGATAGCAAGTCTTTTCATCTCGATTTATTGTGAAGTTAAATTAACCATTTCCTTCAGGGTAAGATTACGGCCGAAATTAATAATCCTACGTTAAGCACTTTATTAAAGAAACTTAAGAATATAGAATTCAATGAAAAGTGAACACTGTTAACAATATCATATTAATTTCTATTTAACGGTGGTTTAAGTATCACAAGGACACTGCTAAATACACGACTAATACAGGTACAGGGGGTCAAGTCGCAATCCCAAATGTATGAGCTACAGTGATATCAATAACATTTCATTACATTTTTTATGAATGGATACTGAATATGAAAAGCACAGCCCCGTTCTGAATCGGACCCATAATAAGAAATGTGAAATGACTTTGTCCCTTATAGACCCGCTGAAAATGATTGAACTTTGGGAACTTGATGGGCAGGGGGAATTAAAGGCCTCTTGGAGATCAAGAGGTAAAAAATTAGAGAAATATGACCTGAGGTCCATATTCTAGACTCTTGTAGAAGGAGACTCTACAGTAAATAAATAAAGCCTTAAGCAAAACAGTGATGAGAACACTTTAAGAAACGGCAATTAATTTGCCAGTCAAAATTCAATCAAATTTATTCCTGTAAAAGGAAATTATTAACGCAGACCTGTGTATCAGAATAGTGAGAATTAGGACGGAGAACTACCAGAACAAAAAAAATATTTCCCTTCAATGAACGATGATCTTTCAGCGAAAATCTTGAAAGTTTTGTAAACCATCAACTTACTTCTGAATATGATGTTATTGATATTGTTATATTAAACTATTCAAAGAAATTATTAAAAAATGCTGTATAGCGATGAACGAAAGTAATACATCAGATACGAAGGTTGTATTTAATTAGTTGAGAAAACTAGTAAAGTCAAATGCGGTTGACTTAAAATAATATTTTGCTAGCCAGTAGAAAATCATAGTAATTATGAGACAAAAGTTCAATGGATTGTACTTCATGCAATTCATTTAAGGGTTCAGAGACAGGAAATTAAGGCAATCCAGATTATGATTTAATATGTTGAGAAAAAAAGTTATGGGAATGAAAAAAAAAAAGATGTAACATAAAAACAGTGTCATACTTCTCAAATTAATCTGAAGAAACTCGCATTTACAAATCGAAAAGCCAAGAAAAAAATAAAGAACTAACTTCATTTAGAAACCGAAGTGAAAATCATTTGGACAAAGAGAGAGAGAGAGAGAAGAGAGAGAGAGAGAGAGAGAGAGCAGCTACTTTGATGTGGCAGGACACAAACTAGTAAGAAAAGAAAAGCACATGTATAAGAGGGTCCTGAAATTATAGCATAAAAATGAATTTCCACAAGAAAGGAACAATCACGACTTCCTTCCATTGGTTATAACCTAGGACGATTGTCTCCACGTACACATCCAAGGAAAGGATAAATCCACCCCTCTTGGAAAATCTATTGTACCAACCGTGTGTCACACAATTGTACATAATTCCTTTTGTATATATTATGCTTGTATCTTCACTCTTCCCTCCCACTAAAACGAACATGAAAATTCATGTCTGCTTTTCTCCTCTGTAACATTGTCAATATTTGAACATGAAAATTCTTGTTGCTTTGAGATTTTGTATATAAAGGAGAGTGTTCTTTAATAAACAACTCAGTTGATTGCATCCTGCCTTTGAGTCATAACCTCTCTCTCGGCACCGTCACACTATAATTCAAACACGCAGCTCATCACGCTCAGTTAAGTACAAATGTTAATACAAGAATTAACAGGGATTCAGATTTCATTCTAATGTGCAGAAACCAAGGGACCATCGGCCAAGCGTGGTGAGAGTACGAAGGATGCTTCTTGAACCGTGCCTCACCTATAATGGTTTCTTGCACAACCTGAATGAGGATATGGCACAATATAATTGATTTCATGACAGAAATCGAGATTATGATAACAAACCCGAAGACGTTGCAAAGGTGCCCGTACAAGAATGGTTAAACTAAATGATAGTTTCCGGCGATACGAAAATATAAATAACATCTTCAAAGGCATTTTGGTAAAGCAAGGAGAATTTTTTGTTCAAATCTCTCGTCGTCTTAAACCAATTATTTATTGTATTATAGTACAATTACAATTATATTCGTCACCTTCCAAATAATAATAATAATAATAATAATAATAATAATAATAATAATAATAATAATAATAATAATATATTTCAGTTGGGACCCTCTTTCAAACAAGGAGATTTGAATAACGAATTAAGAATAATAATGATATAACATCAGCAACGATCATGGTAGAACAGTGTTGCACCCTACTAAAAAACCACTATACATCATTATCAATCCAATGACAAATCCTTAACAATGAAAATCCTTCCTCCTTTTCAACCCATAGCGAATGAGAAAAGGCAGTTCCGGAATGAATTTTCTGCCGGTCAACCCTTCCTCCGCTAATCTCCCGTATAATCAGATTAGTTCAATCTGATGGGGAGATTTTCCCTTCTCAGTATTTCCAAGCGGCTGATGGATTAGATGCAACGTCTGATTTAGAGAGAGAGAGAGAGAGAGAGAGAGAGAGAGAGAGAGAGAGAGAGAGAGGAGAGAGAGAAAGATTTAATCTTCACATAGAGAACATGTTATTCGGTCCACTATGATATTGAGGCTCAAAATGACCATTTTATGGTGTAGAGAAACTTAATTATCCTTTCATATTACAAATGCACAAAAGTAATTATCACCAATGAAAATGTGGATATTACTTTAATTGAAAAATATGTATATAATAAAGCCTGGAGTAAAAAATGAGAAATCATGAGGACAAAAATTCCTCTATAGATTTTTAAGAAATTCTGTAATCTCTCCCAGTACGAAAAGGTCAAAGAAACCGTAAACAGGAGGTCAGAAGACATCCACAGAGAGAAATGGACCCAGTCTACTCAGCTATAAAAACAGAAATGTGTTCGTATCAAAGAGTGAATACTATGTTGGATCGCATAAATGTGTATTTCTTAGCTATGTTAATATAATGCACAATAAACACGATATTTCTCGTATTAAATTACTTGTTTATTTACTCTTCTCCTCTGTCAGTCCTAGTTATTTTTGCACGTCAGATGGAAAGAACGACTTCGCATTTGCCAAAAAGAGAAGTAAATATATATACAGAATTATAAAGTTAGAAAAAATATCCTCTTCTAAACACCCCCAAAGGGTAAATGTAAATACTGTTGAAACATATTTTTCTTGCAGAGTAAAAGCCTCGAAGGATTTAAAAAAAAAAAAAATAATTTTTATTTTTAAGAAAAAACCGAAATGCTTTGACATTTCAAAACTAAAAAGTTTAGGTTATATTCATAACTGTACATAATTTTAGATATAGTTTGTAACTAAGATTATTTTCAACGTTGCCTCATTTTCTATCAAAATGGGATAAATTTACTTACACTTTTTTTTTCATCATCCAAATATACGAGACTACCAAAATTTAATAAGGCGCCGATGTTTTTCCAATAGAGTGATTAGCAGGATTTACTCCCTAGTGTTTACAATCAATCAATATTCAATGAGAGAGATTTGCTTTCCAATGAACTAATGCATTTCACGTGATCTGCAACCCTCCACAACTGGGATAGATTAATACAATTTTTTTGTTTTGCGAAAATTGCGTTTAAAGCTATATATATATTCCAGAACTCACAGTTGATATTGTTATTATCTCTGTAAACAAAATCTCATTCGCTTTTGACCCCAGGTAAAATGAAAACATATATTGATATGTACATTATTACTCATCTATTTGGACTGGATTCTAAAATTTAGGCCAGGTACCATGTATTGGGATTACACGTCTGTTTAAAGGCATTTATTGATTTCTTATATTAATTCCTGCACCTTTCTATCTTGGGTTGGATGTTCCTTTTGAAGTGGGAGTGGGTCATCAGTCCAAAAGAAGAAGAAGAAGAAGAAGAAGAAGAAGAAGAAGAAGAAGAAGAAGAAGAAGAAGAAGAAGAAGAAGAAGAAGAAGAAGAAGAAGAAGAAGAAGAAGAAGAAGAAGATGGGTATAGCCAAACTTCTATTTTCCAGACAGAAGAGAACCTCAAAATGGTATTAGAAGTTACGTTCAAGTATGTACTGAAAGTGTCGGTTCACGATTAACATGAATTTTGATATAAAAGGATAAAGCTTCGCCTTCAAAGTAATATCTTTCTATTTATTAACCCAACAGAAAATTATTGGGACTCCAGTAACTTCGATATTTTACCTAAGTGTTCATTTTCCCTTGATCTAGAAGGGCAATTACATTTGTCATAGAAATATTCCAATTTTCAATAAGAATTTCCTATATCAATTATCACCTCTGATAAGTTAATGATGCAATGTTATCAACTTATTCGGAATAATCTAAACAGCCTAATATTTCTGTATTTTTCTATAAAAAAAAAATATTCTTGTATAAAGATTTTTTTTTTTGCTTTTCATATTATATAATAACTATAGCACATATCACCATAGTTGATTGGGCACCATATTGAGAGAGAGAGAGAGAGAGAGAGAGAGAGAGAGAGAGAGAGAGAGAGAGAGAGAGAGAGAGAGAGAGAGAGAGAGAGAGAAATTTAACGTAATATGGAAGTATCCTTTTTATCATGAAATGCTTAAAATCCTACGGTTTTAAAATGTTGCAAAAATAAAATCATTACAGATATACAACCAATACGTGAATTTAGTTTACCAACGAAGGCCTCTTAACAGACAGCAACTAAGAGGGAGAGTTAATACAGCTTCTCGATAAATAAATAAAAAAAAAAAAAAATTGGGAAATAACGCTGCTTTCAATGTAAATCTCGGACTGTTAGCTATAATAACGATTGCCTACTACAGCGAGTACCAGCAGCATGTAGTGGGAACCTGGCCTCTGGGGAGAGAGAGAGAGAGAGAGAGAGAGAGAGAGAGGAGAGAGAGAGAGAGAGAGAGAGAGAGAGAGAGAGAGAGACCAAATCATGCATGCACTTATAACGACGGCATTGAAAGGATTTAAAGAGAAAACATCAGACTACATGGATAACACAAGTCATGGAAGCAAGGGGGAATTCAGTATTTTAGACAATTTATAAATAAAGTTATATTAACAAAAGTAATTATATTCACCCCAGAACTACATACTGTACATAACAAAATAACCGTAGCCTATCTAGGCCCCAATTCACCTTTGAACCCCAAAAACAATTGATATGTGTCCTGGCAAATGTATTCAAGTCAGCAGCTAGATATCAACTGCTGACCTACTATTAAAGCATACGCAAGGCTTATAAATGATACATCTTTACCCGGTATAACTTAAATGGGTCTAATTACTTGAGATTAGATAGGACCTTACACCGCTGGTCCCTTACTAATGAAGGTACAGTTAGCTTCATTAATTCCAGTACAACTTCATGGGACTCTAAGGAGACGTCTGACAGCTGAACATTGTACCAGGCAACGCTATGTATAGGAAGAGAAACTGTTGATAAGGCTGTTTGTAAAGCAGTCACTGAGTTTGTAAAAGCTTGATCAAAAGCTTTTATTTATTTGTTATTTGCCTACCAGCAATACGTACAACTGGTAAAAAAAATTTTTTGCTCAAGTTTTAAAAAGCTTAGCACCTTTGTTTTACGAGCAGCTTGCCAACAGTTCATCATTTCCTGCTACAATGTACAGCTCTCAGACGTCTCCTTGGCTTCCCCCTGAAATGTACCGGAATTTAATGATTGATTGATTGATTGATTTAAAGTTTTCAGGCATCCTGACATCTAAGGTCATTGGCGCCGGAAGGAATTTAATGAAGCCAACCGTAACTTAGACCACGCTTCAGGACAGTGGGCTACCTCAACAAGGGGTTGGAATTGTCGTCAAGACTCGCTCTTATCACAGTCCTTTTTACCGGTATGGACATTACTTCTCAGTATAAAATGAAGCCATCTGTATAATTCGTTTGAGTTAGTTTTAATTAAAAATCAATGATTGAGACTACCTGCTGAATTTCTAGTTAAGATATGAAACTACATTTCCATATAATTTCGCATACACCCAAAAATATCCACATTTAAATACCTTCTCATAATTATCTATAATTTCACCTTTACAACAACGTTCCAGTCTTACGAACGATACACATTTCTAAATATAAAATGTAAAAGGTGAAGTAATTGTCAAGATATATTCTTGTCCTGCAATTTCTCACCCAACTTCGATTTCCGTCAAGAGAATAATATAACTTCAGTACCATGGAAATCCTTAATCCTTAACGAGCACATCAAAGGGCGGCAACTATGACGTATACCCAAGGTTACGAGAGGTGTTAAAATGATTTCTTTTTGTTTGTTGTTGCCCTTAACGTGGAAACGTTAATGTTATCACCTAACAGTGAAAAGTTTTAACAGACGTTGCAAAACTATGAAACCCTCAAGTGATGTGTGTAAAATGAGCACGAGAGGAAGCGAATCGTACAGCCATAACATTCACGAAGGTAGAATGGGGTCATGAGACGTAACTATAATGAATATATATAAAAACTTTGAGATAAACAAATTCCCACAATAATGAAGTCTATTACAGAGTCTATAACGAGAAAATTATAATAATTTTACCCGTCTGATTGAAACCTTAGACACACATACAATGCCCTAACCTAACCTAACATACCGTAGAGTTATAGCTGTGTTATTGCCATACTAAAAGCGAGTATAGAGTAAAAAATAACGTCTACATTACCTACCTTGGCTTTTAACCCTGATGAAATAACTATAGCTAATTGTGACCATCGTATGAAAATGCTCCCCAAAATCCTGATTAACAACAATTGATGGAATAAAAAGTATTAAAGCCACCAGAAATTAATGATTAAATATGATAATTAACAGGATAATAATCATCATGAAATAGCAGCAACTCCAATAT
>NC_090751.1:18803245-18825745 GCF_036898095.1 Palaemon carinicauda | reverse complement strand
CCATTTACCTAAAACATATGAATTACCTCATGACACTCAAGAATTTCTTGTACATTTCCTATAAATTTCTTATTAAGAAGCTTACCTTAATATATCTGTTGGAACTTTTTTTTTTTTTTTTTGGCAAGAAAGTTCTTAAACAATTCTACTAAATACTGAGCCATTGTTCCTGGGTGTGAGTCTTCCATTAGAATTAACGTCACCTGAATATATAAATTGAATTTCTATGTAATTTCCAAGCCTTAGTTTTACTAGGGTCAGGATAAATCGGCAATTTTATATTTTCTGTTTTCCTTTACTTTATTTATATGAACATCCTTTTATTCACTGGGTGTGCGACCGCGCAAGTAGGCATAAATTTGTTTGTGTATATATATATATATATATATATATATATATATATATATATATATATATATATATATATATATATTTATATATATATAAATAGATTAATAGATCGATAGGTTGATAGATAAATAAAGATAGATAGATACTATATGTAAGTTCCGTCTGCATGTGAACTAAACGGTAAAAACTAATAACGCACAAGTAGGCATAAATTTATTTGTGTATATATATATATATATATATATATATATATATATATATATATATATATAAATAGATTAATAGATCGATAGGTTGATAGATAAATAGAGATAGATAGATACTATATGTAAGGTCCGTCTGCATGTGAACTAAACGGTAAAAACTAATAACGCCCAAGTAGGCATAAATTTATTTGTGTAAATATATATAAATATATATATATATACATATATATATATATATATATATATATATATATATATATATATATATATATATATAGATTAATAGATCGATAGGTTGATAGATAAATAGATAGATAGATAGACACTATATATAAGGTCCGTTTGCATGTGAACTAAATGGCAAAAACTAATAAATTGCTTTGCATATTTTCTTTCAGGTTTCAATACACCAACAAGCTGGGCTTGCTTACAATTTATTTTACGAGGGCTACCGTATCACGAAGCAGCCATAATAAACATATACCTTGTCAAAGGTGCACCGAGGGGAAACTTAATCAAACGATACCACGACCGCCGGGGAAAACTCCGCAGTAAATCGACTCGCATCACGAACAATATCGGGTTCGTGGATTCGAGGAAAACCAAGTTTATAAAGTGCTGTAAATAATCATTAAGGCGGACAAACCATTTTCGGTGAATAATGAATGTCTTTGATGGACCCCCTGTAGTCCCCCTTCAAAGGATATACCTATAGCCTCCCCCCCTCCACACCCCAACCTACAAGAACACCCATCCCCCCCTCTCCTCCCGTTTCCTTCACGTGCTATACATTGTTCCTCAGAGACAAACGAACCATTTCGGCTTTTGACGTACGATGGCAATTACGTCGGGGAAATAAATGCGTGACGTCATAAATTTCACTTCTGCTGTCTGCAAGTTAAATCACATTTTGCCTTTCGCCGACATTAGGGGTAAATTATTGGCCATCGCGGCTGCTTTAACTGTTTAAAAAAAAATGGAGGAAATTCTTATAACAGACAAAAACAAGTAAATATAATAGTAATGAAAGACGGAAAAAATATGACACTAACAGGGTGTTTAATAGTACTGACTCGGGCTGATAATAGTGGTAAGTTATTTGCAGTTTGGGATTTAGATAGAGAGAAGGAACTTCTAATTATAAGAGAAATGAAACGTAATAATAAAACGAGAAGCTTAGGAAACATGAAGGTAACTGTGAGAGAAATGATTTAACGTGTCTTCAATTAGCATATCATATAAAATTGTTGATGGTTACGAAATTGATAAGAGACAGCATATAATTCTTTTACATTTCGATCTGATACTACGTTGTTTTAATGGGGGGGGGGAGGGGGGGGGGGGTTACTGGACAACAGTTTTTAATCTTGCGCTTATGCAGTATGATCTTTTTTATTACAACTGAAAGGTTCTCCTACGGCTTCTCTGATGGATAAAAGAAAATAGTAAATTTTAGAAATAATAATAACAATGGTAATAGTATATTTAAGAGGGATATAATTTTTCAAGAATACTGGATTGGAAATTATCGTTACCTCAGCACCAATAATTTTGTAGGAAATTTTTTTCCATATTCATAATGATCTTTCATTCTAGAGTATTGTATTCCACCTGTATCCAGGGAGGACATTTTCATTCAACGGGGAATATGGATATACAATCATAAAATGATACCTTCATTTACTGTTTGAAATACACATTTGGACATAATAAGGATTTTAAAACTCTACAGTATTTTAGGCTTTAAATGAGGATAGAATTCCACAATTCAGGTGTTCACAATACTAGGTGTCTCCAGAGGCTGAGCTGGAAAAAATAAAAATCACAAGAAAAACACGTTTGAAAATTCGCTATTTTCAAACACTCATATATCCCCGATTTATAAACGAATTCCAAAAAGTTTTAGGGTCTGTACTGTACATCCTAGTACCATTTTAATGTAAAAAGCAAAATGGTTTTAGAAAACACTAAAGCAATAACAATAGCGGTTTGAGCTCTGGAGACCCTAGTATTGTGAACGCATATCCTTATTTACCTGGAACGAGAAAATTGTGCCGAGATACTGGAATAATGCAGTACTCAAGCAAGAAAGATTGCAAGGAATATAGGAAGAATTTCCTATATAGTCAATGGAGCTGTGGCTGTAATAATCATCAACTTAACAAGAATAATAATAATCATTAGTATCATATTTAAATCATTTTGTTAATGTAGCCTTTTCAACTCGTAAATCCAAATGCTAAGATTGTTTAATATCTAAAATTTCTAACCATGCAATATTTATACATGTAATTTTTTATATAAACAGTCTAATCACGTATTCTGACTTATATTTTCTTCTTAAATGTTTTACCAGGTAATGCAATATGCATACGCTTTCTCATCCCTTATACACTTTTATCTGTTTATACCAATATGAAGGTACGAAAGATCTACAAATTGCATGATTATGTTAATATTGTAATTCGAAACAACTTATTAGAGGTCGTAAACTGGAGTCGCAGGAATGATGGTCGTTGTAAGTGTGATAAAACTTGCTCAATGGCTGGAATAGATTTATCACACAAATTATATCATAATCAAAGTTTACATGAACGAGAATACCATTTCTAAAAAAAAAGTAACTCACGAAAAACTACCTTTTCTTCAAAAAAATTATATATTACTGAATAATAATAAAACTAATAATAATGATGATATAAATAATCATAATAATAATAACAATAATAATAATGATGATAATAATAACAACAATAATAATAATAATAATAATAATAATAATAATTATAATAATCATTATTATTATTATTATTATCATTATTATTATTATTATTACCTCCGCCCAGAAGGTATTGCGAGCGAGTCGGTTTATTTAAGTGTCTGTGTGTCTGTGGAAATTTGACTGTGGTCAGGATTAAGTAAAAAATACTGGACGGATTTTGATGAAATTTTCACCGAATATAGGCCTAGACCTTAGGACGTGACCAACCCCATTAAAATTTAGAGCTGATTTTGACGAAATTTTCACCACAGCTAGATCTTAGATCAAGCGCAACTTCATTAAAGTTTGCAGATGATCCAGGTCCAGATTCTAATATAATGTCAAAACAGATTAAGCTTGAAAGTTTCTTGTAGTGTCTGGAACCTCACCATCCTTGTGGGCTAAGTTTGAGGGTAGGAATTGAAGGAACCTATAGGTTTATGTACTGAGCTATCAGCAGCCATTGCCTGCCAGTCCCTGGTCCTAATTTGAGTGGAGATGCTATAGGTTTATGTACCGAGTTATCAGCAGCCTTTAAATTTTGGAGAAAATCCGGATCCAGATTCTAGTTTACATATTTATCTATCTGTGTGTCTGTGGTTAGGATTACGCCAAAAATACGCGATGGATTTTAACATAAAATTCACCGCCGATAGATTTTAGGTTATGGAGATGATCCAGATCCGGATTCTAGATGCGGATTTACATTTTTCGCCATTTAAAAGATAACATCAAAACTACACGACGGATTTTGACGAAATTTATTTATTTGTTCGTGTCTGTGGATAGAATTACGTCAAACCTACTCAAAAGATTTTGACAAAATCTTTTACCACAGATGGATTTTAGGTCATGGACGACCCCATTGAATTTTGGAGATGATCCGGATCCAGATTGGCATTTATCGCCATTTTAAAGATAACGTCAAAACAAAAGGACGGATTTTGACGAAATTTTCACCACATGTAGATCTTAGATCATGGACAACCCCATTAAATTTTTGAGATGATCCGGATTTGGATTTTTCACCATTTTGAAGATAACGTCAAAACAATTTGACGGATTTTGACGAAATTTCCACCACAGATAGATCTTAGGCCATGGACGACTCCATTAACCTTTGGCGGAGGTCATAAATCTCTGATGATGATGATTATTATTATTATAATTATTATCATCAGAACTTTACAATAAAGCAAGTTATCCAGTGAACGAAAATGGCGGGCTTGGTGATGGGTTGGAGGAGATTCATTTCGATTTATTTTGAAGAATTACAAGTAACAGAAAATAACGGCAATGAAAGAGAGCCGAATACCAGATCCACTTACTTTGCAACTGGCCACTCAAGGCCACGAAGGGTTCAGTAACTAACAGGAGTAACCAAGCGGGACAAGGGCCCTTACCCTCGTTATCTTGTCTTGAGACGTCAATTATTATAAACAGCCTTTGCAACCTGATGGATTATCGCTGAGACTCATTAGTTACCAACGAGACTCGTTAGTTGCTCTACTTACTCATTAGCATGACAGGGAATAACGAGGCTTAGATTAACGCGCTCTTCTACGCAAGGACGCGTGCTCTTTGCGTATTGATGCGCAGAGAGAGAGAGAGAGAGAGAGAGAGAGAGAGAGAGAGAGAGAGAGAAACCACTCCGTATCTTTACACGTGTTTATTATCGTCTGAGATAGGCTGAAATTACATCATTTATTTTAGCAGTTTGTTTATGAAGAAAGCGAGGCTATGTGACGTATCTTTTAAAGCATGAAATGTGCCTGAAAATGAAAAATGTTTTTACTAATACTCTCGCTTCGGTGTTCTTTCGAGAAATATAAATTGGGATATGAAAAGGTGGACAAAATAACAACGGAGCAAAGAGCCCGTGTTCTGACATACAGCCTATCTTTTGATTTTCGAATTGCTGGTCTCATCCCAGGACTGTTTAATAAAATTAGAACAACCTTCAGCAGAATAAACATTTGCTGATGCTCATAATTAAGCCCATTTCGTTACATCACCGGTTTCATCTTCAATATAAACACCGTAATGCTAAAACGTTCCGTATTGATATTCTTTGTTTCTACCATCAATAGCGAACAATTTTTGTCTCCCGTTAGCCAGTCACCATTAGTATCCTAATCCCACTTATCTTTATCACTGTCAGTAAACAAGTTGTTTCAGTTTCCTTTTTGGACAATTTCATTTCCATCCTTTTATATATTCCGATATGATGTAATATCTCACATTAACCTTTATTATACGCATTGAATATTTTTATGTTCAACAGGATGACATGATATCTCTTTTTATAATTTATATATGAAAGATTGTTACTATTGTTACTATTCCTAAAAAGATGTTATTTTATTGATCAATTATTTTTCTGGTAGTTTAATTATTTCCTTATTTACTTTCCTCACTAGGTTATTTTTCCTTGTAGGAGCCCTTGGACTTAAGCATCCTGCTTTTTCAACTATGGTTGTAGTTTGGTTACTACTACTACTACTACTACTACTACTAATAATAATAATGATGATGATAATAATAACAATATTACCACTTCTCCCATAAAGGCGGAAAGAAAGACAGACAGACAGACGGACAGACATTCAAAGTTGCCAATCACCATATCCGGGAAGCGGCCGGTTTGTATCCAGCGCTGGAAACGAATACCAGTAAATCGTTCTATTTAGCGGTCATATATAACTTCCGAATGGTTTCATCATCTTAGTAAGAAATGACAGACACCAGGTGCATTTCACAAGGAGAACGCCGCAAATGACAGTCATTCGTTGCGTCGTATCTTACAGGCGATTCGTGAAATACAACGCACTTGGTAAGATTTTTCTGTCAAGACTCTTGGGCTATCACGGATGGAGATATTGGGAATGGTGCGATGCTTGTTTGAATATTGGAAAGGTTATATATTATATATATATATATATATATATATATATTTATATATATATGTTAATATATATATATGCATATATATATGTATATATATATATGTTATATATATATATATATATATATATATACATATATATATATATATATATATATCGTCTCTGAGTGGGGATACCTTACCGTGGGGAAAGGGTGTGTGTATCCCCATGATCAGCAAAGCTGTACTATTCATGGTCACCCATACTAGGTTGGTTTGTTGTGGAAAATCGCACCAAAGTCTCCCACCATGACCACTACGCAATGATCAGCGTGGTGATGAAATAGCCAAACCCCAGACATGAATAAAGACATGTATGAGGTTTTGCTCCTACAATGGACAAGAAAAAGCTGCTTTAGTTGGTGTTGTTTATATATGTGGATATATATACACACACACACATATATATATATATATATATACACAAACACACACACACACACACATATATATATATATATATATATATGTGTGTGTGTGTGTGTGTGTGTGTGTGTTCCAAATATAAAAACATTTTCATTTTCAAATATAAAAACAATTTTCATTTGACAGCCCTTGCAATGTCTGTCACTAATTTAGTGATACGTGCATGTTATTTACTCTCCCTTAGTTACATTTATTAGTACGTACAGTATTAATCACTTCCATTTATTAATACCTGTACTGTTGACGAAGAATCACTGTCGTCTTTAGAGTGAACAAATAAAAATGAAGATTTTAGGATGAATTATAAAAAATGCTATGGATTCTCCTTTCATTTAATACCTTATCCCTTTGTAAATATGACAAAATAGAACATTATTCCGTACCAGCTTTTTTATGGCTAATTCATGTTCGTATGCATTTCATTACCGGGCTCCCAGCACCATTCAACAACCGTTAAATTAAAAATGTTTATATAACTTTTTTTGTGTATCCAATTCCACTATGGCATATAAAGGATATTCAATAATTTATGAGATAGTTTAAACAAAAATCAAATATAATAAGAAACAAAGAAATGCAAGTAAAAGAAAAAAAAATGGAAGGATACAGGCAAGTTATACGAAAAAAAAAATAATTTAATAAAAATTTCTTGAGGCAAGTTGAATATAAACATTCGCTACATCGTAAAATAAAAGCGTAAAAAGGAGTAAGTGGAAGGATAGGATTAAGACATTACAACTTTTTCCAAGAAAACACAGAAAATATAAAGACTTTAAAAGTTCTATAACGTCAAGAGAAGGACCAGAGCATGACAAAAAACTAAGAAAAGGATAAACAACTAAGATGGAATACTGCAAAGAAATCTTAGATGAAAGTAAAAAAAAAAATATTAAAAAAACAAAGGGAGGAATCACGGTAATCTTTTAATTAATTCAATTTAAGCTTGAGGAAAAGAACAACCAAGAGGAGGAATGAGGAAAGGATAAAAAATTGAGGTTAAATTTAGACAAGGGCAAATAAATTTAAATAAAGCAAGCGTATCGACTGAAAAGGTCACATATGATCACAAACAACAGAAAAAATTAAAACAAATAAAAACAAGAAAAAAACACAATGTTAAGCAAAATAAAGAACATCAGATTATATCACACTATTTTTAAAAATTATCAAAAGACGTCAATTTAGTTAAGTATCTTGATTCTCGGGAACTTACTAAGAAATGTCAAGTTTTACTCCAACATCATGCTTGATATAACAGTCAGCTTGAACATACCCACTAAGGTACGTACTCAATAAGGAGTTAGTTCGTACTCAATGATGAGTACGTACAAGCATAACATGAGATTATTATTATCATTATTACTAGCAGTTTCTGCAAATATATAAAGACGTTGCATCTGTATTCATTAATAAATTGTAGATTTATCCCCAACTCCAAATTTTCAGAAAGAAAAAAAACATACCGCAGATAAAAAGGAAATAAAAAGACATAACACCATGAAAATGAAAATATAAATTCTTGGTCAAAATATCAAAATTTAACTCAAAACGAGTGCCAACTAAAGTAAAATGGAGAAAGAAAAGAAGAGAGAAAAGAGATTGGTAACTGTTAACTCCCTTAAGGGGCTAAGTAGCAAAAAGTTGGGCTACGAAGACAGCTGGTGTACAAGATCAAAAAGGAGCGCCACCAGGAGAAAAAATATTTGATTCACATACCTTCGTCTCAAGTAACCTCAGAGGAACGTGGATTAGCATTTCAGGGGATATACAAACGTGTGCATAACTAAATACATTATATACGTGTGTGTGTATGTATGTATGTATACACACACACTGTATATGTATACATACATACACAAATATATATATATATATATATATGTGTGTGTGTGTGTGACTGTATATATATATATATATATATATATACACACATACTCAATGTGTATGCATATACAGTATATATATATACATACATACACACACACACACACACACACACACACACATATATAATATATTATATATATATAAACACCAGGTATCAGTTCATCTTGCTAACAACATTTCATGTATTTCCTGATGCTCCAGTAGGACCTTTGTATACCTACACCTTATCCCTTCATCGAAGATGTACTGTTTAAAAGAAGACCATAATGCAGCACCAGCCTCTCCTTGAGACTAAACCTAGCTCTGATTCTAAAGAGACTGTTAAGAGCGTCAAAGGGATGAAAACGTTATCTAATGTCCTTCTCGATCCCATCTGTGATTCTCAGCAGTTATTTGACGGTCAGGTACCGAACGGAGGGTGCCCAAATTTCCCTATGATGCTCCTTATACAAGAACGGCATAACAGAGAGAGAGAGAGAGAGAGAGAGAGAGAGAGAGAGAGAGAGAGAGAGAGAGGGGATTTAGAACATTGTTGAAATTCCCCCTTCATTTTTTATACCAATCAGCAATACAAAAGCACCCTTCCTTAACTTCTTATCCGGCCCACAACTTCTAATCACAGAAGTTCCAGACCTCTGTTCTATTGACGAGCAGAACTAATCTAATAAACTCGACCGCAGGTGAGTTTTCTCTCATTTACTCGTTGGTAGCAAAGGTAACTTAGTATGTCTTGGTTACCCAACGGAGGCTTCGGTTACCCACACACATCGAATTCGATACACACGGGTTTTCTTAGTGTGGACTGAAATCAAATGCTCTCTCTTTCAATCTGTTATCTTTATATCTGTGCGTTTCACGACTGTATTATCGCGTTTTATCTGCCATGTTGATATTTTAGCATGTTTAAATATACATATTTACATATGGATTTATTTTGTTTGCTATAAAAAGGTCATATATATCTTACGTTTCTTCAAACATACATTTATGTAAACATATGGATAAATATTCTATATCAAAAGTAATTCAAAATGTTATTTATCAAGTGAAAAAACCCTTTCTAATACCCATAAATAATAAGAAACCTAATAAATGGCTTAAAAACTACTGTGTTTATCGGCAATCATCAACGCAGTTGGGTTCTGTGGTCTTATCCCAAAGGCTAGAAAATAAAGTTGGACACTTACAAAAGATTCAACAAATTTTATTACAAAAATAAACAATGTTAACTTCCACAGATACATACACCAATAAAGCTATATATATATATATATATATATATAAATTATATATATAATTATATATATATATATATATATATATCATATGTATGCGTATATATCACGCATGCCTGCATTCTATATGCATATACGCAAATCTACATATATATATATATATATATATAACATCTATGCATATATATACATATATATATATATATATATATATATATATATATATCTCCAGTGTGTGCATTCTATATACTCGCACACAGAGATATATACTGTGCGTGTATATATATATATATATATATATCGATATATATATATATATATATATAAATGTTTATATAGACATATACAGTATATACACATATATAAATATATATATATATATATATATGTATATATATATACATATATATATATATATATATATATGAAACCTGTATGACATAGCATACACATCAATACGTTTTATGCATACATATATTTTTGATAATACACCATCACGCATCACTCAAGCATCTTCCCTTGACTACCCCTGTAGTCGATATTATCCGCACCTATTTATTCTACCACTAAGAATATCCAAGATGCAAATTCTTCATGACTAGGATATAGGATCATCTATTCACTATTAAACTAAACAAAGCTATGAGTAGCATATCACTTCATCAAAATATCCTTCTTTGGGTTTTAAAAATCCAGCATATTCTTCAACTACCACTTGATTGTACAATGTTCACTTCAAAATTTCAAAATGCCCTTTTTTAACATACACACTATAGGCAAAATATTCTTCGATTCTTGCAAATAAGTATAAAGCTGCTTGGATACTGATATATACATGTACTGTAAAAGCATAACTGCTGGATTACTATATTTTGCCACGCAATGTACTGGACGTGGTAAAGTATAAATGTTTGTATCAATGGATGGATGTGTTCATGAATATATTACATTGATTAACAGCAACATCTGGTTGTTACTTGAGTCAGGCTCAAATACCCTTTTGAGACTAACCAAGCAATAAATGAAATGTTACAAAAGACTGCTTGATTTCTGCTTGATGACAAGTTTTCCTACAACTGTTCTTGAGGAAGCTGTCACCTGACCATATGTCTTAACTAATACATCTGAGCTAACATTTGCTTATACTGCTGATTTACTCATTGACTTTCATAAAAATTCACACGGCTTTACTTATCTCTTATTCGTCTATAAAATAATAGATATGCATTTTTTCAGTCTATTTACAACTTTGGTATCAAACTGCATAATGTACAAAACCTATATTACAAAATGGAGAGATCTGCAATATTTTCATAGCTGAGCTTAATGGGTGGTTGTAATTCGTGTAAAACATTTACATCAGTTGTACAAAATTAAGAGAATATCAATGAAAGGATAATTCTCTGGGACAACTAAGTTTTATGCGAAGCATCAATTTGTGATGAGTTACCCTCTACACTCACTTCAACACAACCACAAACAGGCATTGCATTATACATATGATAACCAGTTTGGCTGTCATTTGGAGTCATTTGCGAGTAAACATCATAACTATACTCAGATGTACTATCACAGGGTCTCTTATATTGCTCTGAACCACTGGCACTGCTGCGCTTTGAGGGAACACTTCGAATGATATGTATATCAATAGGATCTGCTGATCGTAATGGATCCCCAAGGTCAAGATCCTGAGGTGGTGGGGGGCATGCTGGAGGTGGTGGAAGAATGGCTGACCAGTTGACCTGGACCCCTGAGTCATCACTCTGGTGTCTCCAAGGGGGACCTCTGTTAAGATGGGGCGATTCAGGAGCAAGCAATGCCGTTGTGGCATATGGCTCTGTTGTTTCATTTATCTGTTGTACTTTAGGCTCTGCATATTCATTTATTAAAGGATTGGAGCGTAAGAGGCGAGTTGAAGATAAACTGGAATCCCTGTCACTGTCGGAAGATTGCCATAACTTCTTTTCATTATATACTTGAACATTATGTTGAGTGGGATATATTGAAGAATCCTGGTAAAGTGATGGGGTACGAGGTACTGTGGAAGCAGGAGGCTTGTGACGTAGTCTTTTGATATAAACAAGTGTTGCTAAAAAGAGTACAATAACTAAAGGCACCAACAAATAAGCAAGCCACTCTGGTTCCGGTTGAGCATACAAAACGGAAGAATTTTCATTATTTAAAGATGTACTATCATGAATCTTTAAAATATTCTTTGCTCCTCCATTCATGTACACAGGGGCACTAAATGGACCGGGACCAACCTTAGTTAAAGCTGCTACCTTTACAGTATACAAACGACCTGGTACCAAGCCACGAGCTTCAAGCCATGGATTAACGACAGTCTCAGTAGTTTGTGTTCCATTATAGGAGAGTGCCACTTGATAACCAATGATTTCACCACGAGCCTCTAATAAGGAAAGTGTATCCCAGGTGATTAAGGTTGAACCATCTTCATGTGACTCCACGCTAACTTTACTTGGAGCTATGAGGGGAACTGAAATGAAAAATACATGAGTAATTCAAATAGCACAGTACCTATATTTTCAAACTAAAGTACTTATATATTGAAAATTAACAATCACAAAATACAATATGGGCAAAATTTGGTTGGAATAAATTTGATACAACTTACCATCTTCTGGAGTTGTAATAGAAAATGAGTTCGATGGTGTACCCTCAATTCCTTGCCAAAAGGGTACCAAGAAGAATGTGTAGTTTGTGTTAGGCTTTAGGTCTCGAACATGAGAGTATATTGCAGAACCCAAGACAGTGATTAATCTGACAGTTTTAAGTGATTCGATTATATAAACAAGAACACCTTCTACATTGCTGTCTGTGGATGTTATAAACTTCCAAACTAGACGAATACTGTCAGAACTTGTGAGTGTACCCTCCTGAATGGTCACCACAGGCCGAGAAAGACGTCGTTTTGTATAACGAATTTCTTCTTCACTCACTGATAAGTCATTTCGTACCTGTGTAATGACAGGATCAGACCAAGGACTTGGGAATGAAATACCTTCTTTGTTAACAGCACGAACTAAAAAGAAATATGTTCGACCAGGTACTAGATTACTAACTAAGCATGATTCTTCAGTCAAATCAGTTTCTGCAACTCTCCATTCTTCCCAGTCCTTTTGCCAATATTCTACTACATACCACTGTTCAGAACTGCTCTTCATTTGTGAATTTGGCAACCATGTTAGATGAACTGAAGTTTCATTTACTGACATCAGTTTCGGTTTAGAGGGTGGGGCAGGAAGTTTTGGTGGTTTAGTCTCTGTAATATGACTTGAAACTTTTAGTATAGCCTCTTGTTCAATTTTACCTGTTTCTGCTGTTATATGACAAGAATATATTCCAGAGTCAGTTACCTGAAGATTCTTCAAGATAATGGCACCATTATCTTGAAAAGAAAGTCTTGAATTGTCACTATCCTCGGTGAGCTGATGGGGAGCTATGTGAGCTGCAGGACGATACCACCATGATATAGATGGTTTGGCAGATTCACTAACCGCTTCACAAGAAAAAGAGGCAATACCTCCAGGCTTAGCTTCAATATCATAAGGACCAATTCCAACAACAGGTGGAGGAAAAGCCTCCACAACTACCACCTCTGCCTTTGAACTTACACCTCCACCACTGCTAACTCCCCAACAATAGTAACTTCCACTATCTGTTATTGCTAGTCGTTGCATTGAAAGTTTCTGTCCATCCTGAGAAACAGAAATGTGACCAATATTAAATGAAGGCGTGAGTAAAGCGCTCCTGTCTTGTCTCGGGAGTCTCCACAATATCAATGGAGTTGGGTCACCCTCAACTTGACAAGAGAGCTCTGCTGCTCCATCAACTACAACTTGTATGTCTTGTGGTTTTTGTGTCATTACAGGAGCATCAACTATTACTAGAGATGCTTTGGCTGAGGTCATTCCAGCTTCATTTTCAGCTTTACAAACATAAGCACCTGAATCTGCAGGTTCTACCTTTTCTAATACCAAATCTTGGCCTACAATCATAGATCTATCTAAAGGCATCTTACCATCCAGCTTTTGCCAAGTAACTGTTGGTGCTGGATGGCCCTGAGCCTTGCAGGTAAGATGAACAGTGATACCAGATGCCACTGTCATATTTGAAGGAATATCTTCAAACCAAGGGGGAGCTGTAAAGAAATAAAATAACTATCAGTACCAAGAAAGCAATATAAACAATATTCAAAGAAAGGGAATGGCAAATATGAATCAATGCAACGAAATAGCGATTTATTGTACATTTAAAATGTTTTCTGCTTATCAGGCATACTTAATAACCATTATATTCTGGTAAGGACTAACCACTTATTACATCTAGGCCACTTTATGGAACAAGATTTTACAATAAATCGTTTAATGATTATTTGGGATAAATAGACTATACTTACTCATTATCAAAAGTTCTGTTGGGGGGCTCTCCCTTGTGCCAGCTAGGTTACGGGCACGACAAAGATATACTCCTGAATCTTCTTTCAAGGTGCCATTAATAAAAAGATCACCCTTTTCTGTCACAAATATTCGACTGGAGTTGATCACTTCCTGGCCATTTTTAAGCCAACTTAATTTAGGTTCGGGGACTCCTTTAGGAGGTCGACATGGCAGTGTGACGGAACCGTTAATAGATGCTTTGGTCACAGGTTCTAGGGGCGCTTCGAATTCATATCCAAGGGACGCAACACTCAAAGTTACATTGTTCGATCGCGTGGCTCCGTGACTGTTGGATGCAACGCACCAGTAGGTCCCAGCATCTGAGTCCCTCCTGTTCGTTGTCACACGAAGAAAGAAGAGAGATCCGGAAGGCAGGAGAACGCGATGAGACCGGGAATCTTGTGGCGACGTCACTACCTGCTGACCATTTCGATACCACGTGATTCGCGCAGCATTTGAAGCTGCACAGTTGAGAGTTGCTGGATCGTTACGTCGAGCAACTATATCTTTAGGCTGCTCGCGTATGACTGGCGTTACTCCTGGAAGAAACAAAATGGGCGTGTATGAAAAAAGTTCATGAATTACTTATATAATAAACCATGAATGTAATGACATATGCTAATGAGTTGAATATGATAAATGATTTGTCATAATTAATTATACTGTAGGAAGAGAAAGGGGGGGGGGAGATTCTTTTAATTAAACACCGTAACTTAAAATTTAAGTAATTTCTATCATATAAGAAGAAACTGAATCGTAAGCAAAAGTTTATATTCATATTCAAGGCTCCTTCCTATTGTTATTACCATTTTCGTCTCGACGAAAGTTCTTTTTATCTAACTTTAGCTTTACAAAATACGAAATGATAGATTTTGAATGAACACTCCCGACTCCTTTTATAAAATTTTTAATAAAATAACCTTCTAATAGAACACATATCACACAACATATGTGAATTACACATCCAACATCCTTATGTTTGTGACTGCGATGAGTTTTAAATAGGTCAAGCCATTTATAAATATCGATATCTTTTTATCAATTCCATAACTACCCTATTTTACATAAATTCTTATATTGAAGATATTCACTTGTTATTTTTCGTAAATTGAAAAATGTCACTGCATTTATGAAGACTTCTATTACGGATAAAACAATGATAAGAAAAAAAATCCTGAAATAAATCGCCGCAAGAATAATTGAACTGCATCCTACATTTCCAAATATTTCTTTAATGAACATGCAATATAAAATTGTTGTATGATATAAAAAATATTAAAAGCATAAGCCCAAACAAAAGAGACTCTTCACATCCATTTTTTTTAACACCACCCCGACAATGAAAGCTGCAAAGAAGTTTCAATAATGAGCTTGACAATAACACAGCTTTCCAACCCGTTACTGAATCGAACGTAGCAGGCAATTCCATCAAAATGACAATCTTAATCAAGGTTCTTACACCCATTCGCTCACATGGGATTAACCAGCAAAATATTATTGCGGAAGCTTTTAACAACCATGTATGAGAAAAATTACAAGCAGAAAGGCTGCCATTTTCACACCAGAAATTGCTGCTTTTTCGAGGAAATGATTCCGGTCTCTTCACAACAACCCCGCCAAACGAGCACCTTGTTCTGAATGAAGAGAATCTCGACTGCACTCTCAGCGTTTACGTGGATGTTCTTTTACCATTACCTTTCGGGGGAAATCGAAAGAGACATAAACACACCCAGCTATTCGCAACTCGATTTCGGGACGCGCAGATAAATTCTGAGTAATGCTTCTCTAGTCTTTAAACCGCGACACACCCGATTAAAGTCTTACCTTCCACTTTGGATTGGATTTGCAGTATAAAGCGAACGACCTCATTCTGCTTCCTGTCCCATTTCCCCCAAAACCTTGGCGAGTGTTCGGGCAAACATTACGATGACAACAATTTTAGAAAGAAACTCTTATATTCTTCAAACTTCAACGCCAAGAACAGAAGACTTATTTTACTAGATTTGCAATAAAAAATGTTTCTTATATCGTCTGAATATACCGGTGACATGGCAAAAATAATCCTTTACCTGTTATATCAGTTGTTTATATCGAGAAGCTTCATTTTAAATCTAACAATATTTTCTTGCCTACTCGAGTCTATAAATCGATGAGGTTAGCACGGGACATATGCAAGGCTGGAGTTTTACAAAATTGACTTATAAAATAGTTCACTTGTCGTTATTTATATTTTGAATATTAACATTGCTATCAACGCACAAACTACGTACACACACGTGTATATATATACATATATATATATATATATATATATATATCATGACATATGTTCAGGCTTCCACCCCGGCTGTTTTACATTCAACGATGCAATCACCTGACTTCAGACGTAGCAATGAAAAGGTTACGGCATTACATCCACTGAATACAAATCAACATACCTTTTGAGCATCACTTCCTTTAAACGATTGCCTGTCTAAAAGGAATTGACCCCTCAATGTCACAGGGCAATTTATTTGATACAACTACATTTGCCATTATCAAGAGACGTTGCGTGTTTTACATATGAATGAATATTGAGCTGATTCACAACAGTAAAGATTACTTGAATACTGAATTCGTTTTTGTACTTACTGTCCGGCTTTGCATACGCAGGATGTCTTTCATACATACATAAATGCATACATAGGTGAAGTATGCGCTAGCTCACATTGCCAAATTTCGACATTCATTAAAAAACGTGAGAGAGAGAGAGAGAGAGAGAGAGAGAGAGAGAGAGAGAGAGAGACATGTTTTTAGAAGAACCCCGAGTACATATCCTCTGAGAATACCTTAAAAACGAAATCCTGCAACATGTGTAACAACCGTTTTATAAGAAAAAGAAACCAATAACCAAAGCAAAACACAAAGAAAATGACCTTCAAAAACAACGGCAAGGTTCATGGGTACAACCAGCCACCTTTCCCCATTTTCCCCCTTCCCATTTCTATTCCATCCCTTTTCCTACCCCTTACTCCCCTTTTCTGGTCTTTCCTCTATCCCCATACCTCTTCCTTACCCCTCCCCAACAGTTTTCTATCCTCCCTTTAGGTCCTACGAGTCCTTTCCCTCTCCCTCCCCCTCACGCCCTCCCTTTATTTCTATGTCTTCCCCTCCCATACCAGTTCTTGAATATTCATGAGGACCATGCAGTGTCCCTACAACGGGAATCTCTCTCTCTCTCTCTCTCTCTCTCTCTCTCTCTCCACGTTATAACTAAACTTGGATGCCCCCTCCTATCCATTTCCGGCTTCTGAAAAGGGGGTATTGCAACGGGCCTCTTCATTATGCAGTCTCATGCACATTGCATAGAACTTGATATAAACCACCATTAGCTGCCTAATTGCAAAAGGTCATTTGCAAGGCAATTAAGTCTCGTCATTTTTCAACTCCTTTTGACAGTACTGATGCAAATGGTGTTGGAATTCAAGTGTTTTCATTCTTTATTTTAGTCGCATAATTCTAGCAAGAATATTATAGGAAAATTAAATCACCCGGTTGAATTTATCCTAAATGAACAAAAGGACATAAAATGTTTTTGATGTATGTAATATATTTTCTAGCTTAGTAAGAAACTGATAAATAGGTCCAACACTGAATGTTTGTAAAACATAAAATAAAAAATCCTACCTCTAAACTCCAAAGCATTAATTTGATTTCAAAGGAGGTAAAGAAAATCCATTAAACAAATAATGATGATTGACTATTGTCTAAATAATGAAGTCAAGAAAAATTATTTCCATTAAAAAACAATAAAAATGTCCCCAAAAAGTTGGTACACGAAAAGAGAATAAACCTGATGTGAAGATATAACAAAAGAAAGGAAAACACAAAAAGACCATTTCTTTAATAAAGACATTTTTTTACCCGTGTAAACAAATTACTTATAATCACCCATTACAATCTCAACATAATTGCAATGAAGCAACAATCGGCCATGGAACGAACGTAATTTTAAATAATTCACGAACATGATTTATGCGAGATTAGTTAAACAACATCCACATCAGCTTAAATGAGATCAACGGAACACATTAAAGGGATTAAATCCCTTCTCATTAATATGCAAGATTAATTCTCTCTCTGACATAAATACGTTTGAAGCATTATACTAGAATCAATTACTCCCAAACTTGTCAGGTAGTTGGAAATATGCGAGATGAATGGCACTTTATACTCACACATATTATATATATGAATATAAATATATATATACAGTATATATACATATATATATATATATATATATATGTATATATATATATGTGTATACATATATATATATATATATATATACACACATATGTATATATACAATTATATATATACATATATATATATATATATATACAGTATATATACACATATACATATATATATATACACAGTATATATATATATATATATATATAACATATATATACTGTACATATATCGAGAGAGAGAGAGAGAGAGAGAGAGAGAGAGAGAGAATACAAATGAACGTATAATCAGTATATAAATTTGGCAATTGTCTTGATAAATCAGAAAATTGAATTGTATCAATCGTTAACGAAAATCTTATTTTCTAGTAATGAATGAATGAATTATTAATAATTATCTAGCATCATTAAGATAAAAAAAAAAAACAAATCAATAAATAACTTAACAGTGAAACACTTAAAATTGAATATATCACTTAAATGATAATAATGACAGGATATAATAGTAAATAAGGAATTGATAATAATTTCGTACTCACTAATCAGCCACCTTTGATTTTTCTTCGAAGGGTTGTAGTCGTTCATTACTGATATTTATTTATTTTTTTTTTTTTTTTTGGGGGGGGCCATAATCCGTGGTATGCTAACAAACTATTAATAAAATTTTGAGCGTCCTGTATAACTTATCAACACGCGTGCATAGATCATAAGAAAATCCATGTAATGAGAGTTATGAATAAATAACGCGAGGATCAACATAACCCAAACTTGTTTAGTTTCCTTTCTATATAACATCGAAGAACTAAAAAATTAGACAGGGATTTCTGGGATTATGTAAAATTCAGGTAAAAGCTTAGGAAAAGACTTATGCATAACCAGCCCCCCCCCCCCCTGCAGTTTCACTCCCAATCTTTTCATACAACTTTACCTGGTGACGTATTTATAACTTCAAAATGTGAATTGTATATGAAATGTACCTTAAATTTCTTCAAATGAAAAGTTCGTTAATTCCAGACATATAAGATCTTCGAATAAGAACGGTCAGACAGGCAGAAGGACTGTACGTCTTCCCAATTACAAATCTGAACAACTTTATTATGCCTACTAAATTGGACTGAATGTTAGAAGACTAAATTTATCAAAACATCGAAAAGAAAAAGAAATAGACAACATTGAATGCCTTATAAAAAATGACTGATTATCGAGAGACCAAATTTACCAAAAGATTGAAAAAAAGACAACATTGAATGCCTTATGAAAAATGACTTTAAAAAAATAGACAACATCGAATGCCTTATGAAAAATGACTTTAAAAAAAAAACAGACAACATCGAATGCCTCATGAAAAATAACTTTAAAAAAATAGACAACATCGAATGCCTTATGAAAAATGACTGATTATTAAAAGATCAAATTTACCAAAAGATTAAAAAAAATAAGATAACAACGAATCCAATATACAACTAAACGACCAAGAGTTATAAAAAATCGTTTTTCTTATATCAAATGGAGTGTAGCAGATCCTTCAGCATCCCATTAGGGCATCTATCCAGACGTTGGAGTCCACAATATCACTTCCAGATAAGGAGGCAGACCCTTGAATATCATAATTACGGCGGTCTTTGGAGAGCCATTGGGGACCGGGCCACGACTTCTGAGGGCCACTGGACCTCTTCTGGGAGGACCCCCATCCCCTACCCCTCACATATCTCAACGTATTCATACGAAAATGACAGAAGGGTTATTTTTTCCGGCAATTTAACTTAATGGTTATTTATGACTCCCAAAACCTAATGCTATTGTAAGATGGATGTCGTAAAGTAAAGTAATGTTTTCACAGTTTGAAGATGAAGTGGATATTACCAAATGCCATCGGTGGTACTTTGTTAACAAATGATAGCGTAAAAGAATACGATTAGGCGTCATCTTTGCTGTCTGTATGTAAAAGGATGTGATGAAGAAGTGAAAGTGGTCTTTGTTTATGCGTAAATGGATATGATAAAGTGTGACTGGTCTTTCTCATTAGAAACTTCGCCTCAGTTGGGGATAGGATGAAAGGCAAAAGTCATGAACGATTCGTTGAAATATACAGAAACTCTCTTGAATCTATGAGTAGGCAGCTCATTATATTTGATGTATTTGGTATAGCTTGTAATATAGGATCCTTTCCATAATTAGAAACGACAGACAAATACTGAAAAAGTACAGAGGGCCAAGATGAAAGACCGAGGGAAAATTGAATAATTCTCCTTCGAAATTCATAACTTCCACGATCATTTCAGAGTAATGACGGGCAGTTACTCAACTGGCAAATCTACAGTACGCTGAAATTATAGCCTTTCTTTAGTAATTTGTAATTTATTTCTAATCTAAGTTTGGAAGCTTTCTACAAACTCTTCCTAATCAAAATGGTGCCAATACAATCAGAGAACTTCTATTTGTAATCTGATCCATCCACTTTATTTTTTCAAGTCTCTTTCTCATATTTCAAATAACTCTTAGTCTTCCCATGCCACTACTTCGTGAAACTGATTCTAATCATATACAGCTGAACGTTTGACTATGATATAAATTGCAATATTTAAATTAACTTATAAGCTGTTTCTTAGACGTTTCCTTCTCCCACTCAAATTGTTTTATCATTACTTTCTTTGATTATTTCCTATTAGTACGATGTATATTCCATATAAACACACACATACACAAACATATATATACATGCATGTGTATAAAAATAACTTCCCATACTAGTCCAATATAGACAACAAATTCTACCCGAATAACATTTTCTTTGTGAACTATAAATAAATTGCTAACAAAAAGGCGTTTCTTCCTTCATTTGATACTTTTAAAACCTTCCTCAAACAACCTCAGAAAAAAAAAAAAAAAAAAAAAAAAAAAAAAAAAAAAAAAACCAGAACCAAACTGAGATTTGAATAAAACCAGGCGACTCATTACACCTATAATGTCGCTGCAGAGGTAAATCATGCTACAAGTCGTATCAAAACGGGTCAATGGGTGTAATCCATTACATGGCGAACACACTGCGTGTGTAATTTGGTGTTCAAATTAAATGGCCAATTATTTCAAGAACTTAGGCGCACCAAATCATATCAGTACTGGCTGAAAAAAATGAGGAAAAAGAAAGATTATCCCATATTTTCTCTCTTCCGACCATCATGAATACACTTTTATATGCTTTGCTTGATATGTACCTATCTATGTAGATTCAATGTTTAGATTAATAGCTTAGTTTTTCTAATGATGCTGCTGTCTCTCTCTCTCTCTCTCTCTCTCTCTCTCTCTCTCTCTCTCATTAACTAGGATCTCAACGCAACCTATCTGTGTGTTACAATGCAGTCAGCAGAATTCATAAATTTCCCCTGTATTCAGTTTGCCCTTTATTATATTTTACATATTCATTAATGTCTAATCAACAACCCCGCATATCTCATCTTTTCTTTACTTTGATGTTCCTTTGGCAGTCTTACTGGATGTCTGTTTATTCTAATAATGTTCTAGATTCTGTTTGATGAAAACCTTACATTCCTCTTCTCTGTCTTGTTCCATCTGACCTTATTTTTTATCTCCTACCATTGTCTTTCCCTTATGGAATTTTCTGAGACCAGTTTCCCTCTACTGAGAGAGAGAGAGAGAGAGAGAGAGAGAGAGAGAGAGAGAGAGAGAGAGTGTGTGTGTGTGTTAATGCATCCTTTTCATTCTGTGATCTAGTCCAAGAGAAAGTATTATAAAAGAAGTTAATTAAATACATTCTCCGAGAAAAAAAATGAGTTTCCTGTCCCATATTTTGTCACCCCTTTCATCATACGTGTCTCCAGTGTCCTTTTCTCATTTCGACATCAAATGTACAAGATGGATGGAAAAGTATATGGCATATGAAGAGGAGGGTATCTATTCTTGTCTTTGTATAGTTGACTTTCCTTTCTCTCTTTGTAGTCTAATATACATAAATCATACACAAACACACATAT